>NC_048408.1:117545-131814 GCF_013103735.1 Etheostoma cragini
TTTTGGAAAAAGGCTGCAATGAAACAAAGAGTGAAAAATTTAAAGGGGTCTGAATACTTTCCGTACCCACTGTAACTACGAATAGCACGGCAAAAGACGTTGCAAACACCCTTCATGCTGGCTGTAGGACTCAAAATATTAGCCCGTTAGAGAAACCTTGTAGCTGAATAAACATACATGGATTCACGTTGTGCCGTCTTATTTTTCGACAACGCACATGAACAAGATAGCGCTACAAATTGTAAAATTAACCCTTTGTCTCACTCACCGGAGATTCTAAAACTTCTTTCCAAACTTCTTTTCCAAAGGAAATGAAAGTGTGAACGTGTGAAAGTGTGAACGGCAGTTCACAATATCTAAGGCTTCTTGCCACTTTTACTAGCTCAATATCAATACTGCAATCGACTTCTCTTGTAGTCTATTTCATCCTATCCTTCACTCTGTCTTCATCTGGCGATCTGCTTTGCAAGAAAAAATGAAAAAAAAGAAGACGTTGAGCTTCTTCAGCCGCGCAATATAGAGCGGTTCAGCCTATAAGCATGGAGCAGCGCCATCTAGGGGAACCGAGGATCACAGCAATTACAGTACTTTGGCCCTGGATATTTTAGATGGACTACAATAACATGGTCTTCACTTGAATTAGTTTTTGACATATTTGCTACTACCACTCTGATCATATTCATTTCCTCAATGCTCCATTAAGAAACAAAGAACGATCATCAATGACAGGGAGCATATGAAATGAATCATTACTCTCTGTCAGCTTCACTCATGGGAAGGTATGGCTACCAACATCACTGTCCTGAAGGTCTACTGTCAGCTTACTGGGCTGAAGGTTCAGCCTAGTTAAGTGTTGCAGATTCTTAATCGAGAAGAAGGAGGGGAGGTCTCTGTCAATCTATCCGCGGGAGTTGTGCGGGGAGGCCCCTCTGCTGGATCGGACCCAAAGGCCAGGTCAAGTACTTAAGGGTTGAGGTGAATCCGTGGACGGGGATTGTCTCTGTGGACCTGTCCGCAAGGGTCCAGGCTTGGAACCTAGCGATTGGTGAAGCACCTATGAACCCGAGAGAGAAGGTGTTGTTGTTGAATGGCTATGCTCCAAGGGTTCTCTTTGCAGCAGATCACTGTAGGGAATCAGCAAAGACCTTGGCGGAAATGAATGGGAGAATTAAAATGGCAGTTAAGAACTGGCTGCACCTGCCCTTATGCATAACCGATGGTTTGCTATATTCCACTCGAGTGGATGGTGGGTTAGTAATCTGTTGGTAGGCTCGGCAATTATATAAATTGTTTTGTTCTTTGGAAGTTGCAATAGCTCAATTCGCCAACAAGAAAATCAACAAGACTCGGTTTATGAGAGCATGGCTGAGCGCTGGAGGTTCCAAGATGGAGATGTCGTGTCTGGACCCCCCCCGGGGAGGGGGTGAAACGGGAGAAATGAACTCAGCTGCTGTGACGCCTGCGAGCTAACTTCGGATCCCGTGTGATTGGCGTCAGGTCAAGTTCGACAGGGGGGCGGACCTTGGTGCTAAAGGGAAGGGCATGCGTCTGTTTGAGGCTGATAGGATCAGTAACTGCTGGCTACTGGATGACAGGTATAGGATTGGGAAGAGCGGTCAGTTTGTTGCTGCCCTCCAGCTAAGGGCGAATGTGTTTTCGACCCGAGAGTTTCAGGCGAGAAGGAGACCATTGCCCCTCGCTGTCATTGGCCGTTACTGTCAGGGTTCTCCTGAGACCTGTTCCCATATTCTTTGGGTTTTCCCTTTGGTCCGAGACAGCCGGATCAAAAGGCACCACAAGATATGTGAATCAGTTACGGAAGCTGAGCACCTGGGATGGTTAAACATGAGGGAAAAGAAATGGGGAACTCCTGGAGTCAGGATCCTTGCCCCTGACTTGCTTTTTATCAAGTCAGGAGAGATGCTCATTGTGGACGTAACGGTTTTATATGAACTGGGAAAGGAAGCTCTAGACATGGTGCGGATCGAGGAAGTAAACAAATATCGACCTCTCTGTCTGGCCTTTATAAGGGGCCTACCAGGAGTAAGCAGGGTCAGAGTATTTGGCTTCCCGGTAGGAGCACGGGGGAAATGGCAAGCAGAAAATGTAAAGCTCTTGAAATGTCTGGAACTTTCGCGAAAACGCTGCGTAAGTTTCACGAAACTTGTGAGTTACAGAGCCCTCTTATACTCCTTGGGTATTATGAGGGACTTTATGTTGAACAAGAAGAAGCGTCGGGAAGCCCCAATGCAGACTTGTAGTAAACCCCGCTTTCCTCTGACATGTCATCAAGAGGGACAGCCTGTGTAGGTTTAGGGACACGCACTTAAGGGCTGGCCCTCTGTAGTACCCCCGGGCAGCAGAGTTTACGGGGGTATGACACCCATTGACATTGTTGCCATTGTTATGTATTCCTAGTGTCTTACATGTAAACCTATGACTATTTGGTTCTGAAAGCCACATTATGTGGGGACGGGCGGCAGGGAATAAAGCATCCTTGGCTGTGTTTGCTGTAAAGGAGTATCTCGATCCAATTCCCCTGGGTTGGGGTCTGTCTCTGGCACTGAGTTCAGGGCTGGTGGCGTACTTGTCACATTATCATTGTGAAGCAGAATTCTCCAAGCGTTGGATTGTTCACCCACTTTTCCTACTGTGATGTGTCAAAATGTGAAAAAGTGCATTGTTTAAAAAAGCCCATCTCTACACATCCATGTTCCACTCCCACAGGTGTTTCCACATGACCAATCAGACTGTGTGGCCTTTACAGGCTCAGCTTGATTGGCATGTATTAAAGGGGAACTATGTATTTATTTTTAGCTTAATTTACCTTACAGAGCAGCTTCAGAGTCAATGGAATGGTTACATGACTTTTCTCCAAGTTGAATGGTGGTCGTCTCGCTCCACCCTAGCACCTGTAAGCTGAAACCCCCCCATTGCAACTTCAACTCAGCGTCAAGAAGTATTACGTGATATCAGGTATTGTGGTGTATGGAATTGCTTCACGGCACTGCACACATACACATACACATACGGCCATTCAGGGACCGGCTAACAAGGAAGCGATGGATTTCTTGCAGCGATGGAGTTTTTCACAATATCGTCATGACTGAGCCGGTAAAAGGGAAACAGAAACATAAGAAAACCATTTTTGGAGGAACAGAGGAAGAGGAAACTGCAGACTGACCGAGGGAGGAGTCAAACACAAGGAAACAGAGGAGTTGCCAAATATCTATTCAGAAGCTGGAGGTGGAGCTCGATAGAGAAAACCTGCGAGCAAAAAGCTAGAAAACAGCAAAGAAATGGCTAGAACTGCATTGCTCCCCTTTAACTGAAGTGTTTTCCTCTTCACTTCTTCAGGTTGGAACAGTAGCTGAACTCTAAATGTAGCAGGTTCTACCATCCTTTGGTCTGGGAATGAAGAGCTTAGTTGTTGTTAAGAACCTGTTTTAATGCAAAAAAATGACTGGAGCATTTATTGTAGAGAATACTGACACTGAAGTATTGAGACAACAGGGTCTGAAAATCTAATTCAATCTACATATCGGTCTTCTTAAAGATCTAAATAGATTTTCTCACCTCAGAGTCATCTGGAGCACGTAACCATTAGCTTCTGTCCCACTGAACCCTGAGTGACAATCACTCTGCAGTGAATGAGATGCAGTTTTCCCCCCCTCAGGCTAACAAAGACTATACTATCAGGGATCATTTCTAGAGTTTCTGACTGGAGGACTGTGGTTCTAAAGTGTTTGGTCTCACTTACCACAATGATAAATTGCAATGTTCCTTTCTGAGCGTGAAGCTGAAAGAGAGTAATGATTCACTTCATGTGTTCTCTATAATTGTTCTTTGTTTCTTAATGAAGCATTGAGAAAGGGAATGTGATTACAGTGGTAGTAGGATATATGTGCAAAACTAATATGAGTAAAGATAAAATCATGCTAAGCATTCTAATTAACTTAAGTGAATAACATTATTGGTGCATTTGTATTGTCCATGGTGGACAAGGTTACTTGAAAGAGGTCTACTAACCTCAAAGGTCAGCACGTGAACACCACCAAATACACTTTAATGATCTCAAATTTTGACTTGTGTTACAACCAAACAGACAAGTAAATCTTCGTCCACAGGACATTGTAAGGAACAAAAACTGGCCTGCCGGGAGAGAATTCTCTATGACCCGCCTTCTCCTGCCGACTTTGAGAAGAAACATGAGTGTGGAACAGAAAGCCTTTGCCCTCCTCAAAGAAATTTTGAGGAAGAAGAAACACTATTCTATGCCTGTAAGCCAAAGTATATGTATCATTTTTATTAATAAGATACAACTTTAATGTCAGTTTACAGTCATCTATGAGTCTGGAGCCCATCCGTGGCCAAGGTACAGGAAGATTCTGCAGAAAACATGACAACAAACAAAACAACATGTCCAGTCAAAAACCCTCTTTACCATCTGTTGTGGAAGTTTCTTGTTACAGCGAGGGAGGAATTTGGTTTGAAGTGAGACTCTGTTGAAACAAAATAAAGACAAGCTGCAAACTGAATTATAAGTTTAGGTTTTTGTTGAAAAGGTTTAATAGTTTTCTGCAGAGAACAATCAAATGACAAGAACAGTCTTCACAATGAAAAGAGTTACAGAGTGACCAAAGTTCTGTGTGAATACAATCAGTAATACACTTCTTTATATTCAGTTCCCCCCCCCCCCAGAGGAAAACCAACCCTCGTTTGGGAATCTGCCCTCCGTGTGTCAAATTTCTTGAACGGTCATTCTAGCTTAGCTTAAAAAGGACATCTTGTCTCTTTGGAGGCTATGGTCTCAACCTGGGACCTGCTATGATAAACGGCTCTAGGCAACTGTTTCTGTCAGGCTTTACGTCATTAATCCCTCAAGGAGTAACATTTTTAGCTGTCTCCAAAACTGGAAGACTGACACTTTAGGATTTTCAATGACACATATTTCAGAAGCACATTGGAGGATTTACCTACAATGAAAAATCACTTAAGAAATAAACGATTGTTGAAAGAAAATCATTGTCTATGTAATTTTCCCATTACGTTAGTTACTCCGCTACATTCCTCGGACAGCTTTAGTTACTAGTTACTTTAGTTACTAGTTACTTTAGTTACTCCGCTACATTCATCTGACAGCTTTAGTTACTAGTTACTTCACTACATTTAGCTTTAGTTCCTAGTTACTTTAGTTACTAGTTATTTTAGTTAATAGTTACCTTCAGATGTGCTCCGGCAGCTCTACAACCCTAACTCTCTTTACCTGCTAAATCCTCTTCTACATTAACCAGCTAGTCTCTAACTCCCTCTTTTTGCTGCTGAGTTTTTAGAGAGTACTAAAAAAGGAAGCTGATGATACTGTGAGAGTGAACAAAACATGAAAGTTTTGGGCCTTAAAAACCCCAAAAAACAGTGAGTGAAAACCCCTCTCTAGATATTAGAGGAGCTGCAGAGTCAAGAGATAATTCTCTGTGGATTTGTTAATGGCAGCGACCCCTCTCACATTACACACATTAATTGAATCCCTTTTTGTAATTAAAGATCTAGACAATTTTGATGAAATAAATGATTGTACTCATGTCCGACACAATATCAACTGAAAAAAACAGTCCTGTTCAGTGGTGATTGCATCACTTGTTGATGGGTTCATGCCAACGCTCGTTTGTCTTCACACCTCTTATTGCAGACACCTCATTGGTCGAGATGGCATCATCTGACTAACCCATACAGGTGTGAACAAACTTCCTGTCCAGAGGGGTTCAGCACACCGCCTTTAGGAGCACTAACGGGCTGTAAGACGTTACTGGGAGGCAGATTAGATCTCCCGGGACCTGACTGTCTGTGTCTGACGATGCCCACTATACACAACAAAGTAAAAGGTCATTTAGCCCACCAATCCCTGATCTACAGGGAGATGAGTTTGGATCTTCATTTTTCGCTCTGCTCATTAGGACACCATAATGTAGCATTCACGTGAACTTTGGCTCTTTAAACTTTCTGAAGACTACACTGTTTAACTGCAGTTTTTCCTTTTAGTACCATATGGTTGTCAGCAGGACCTGAAGTTAACTTTTTTGGCCACACAAGCTTTTTATCAGGCGATGTTTTCCCTCAAAGGATGCACAAGCATTGTTCTGGAACTTGATAATAATACACATTTAAGTGTTGTCAAGTTATTACGATTAACTACTGTCGTAAATCAGCCACGAACCTCGCCGTTGTCGCAAACGGTCCCATTTGGTGTGGAAAACGTCTTCTTTTACTTTTCTTTGACTGATCCTCATCTTTATGTCAGTTGACAGTTTCACCCGGCCCCAATTCTAGGAAATGACAGACTTGCTTACAATGTGAAAAGAACAACAGTAAGTGGCAAAAACCAGTCACTCAATTCTCATTGGCTACCAGCCAACGTTGTAGATTGACAGCTTTACCCGCCATTTGTAACATTCAGATCCATTCGGCGCATGGGTGGCTGTTGATTTCAGCCCTTGGTTGTAAGTTTGAAGGGTATCATGGTGGTGGTTCACTTGTATTTTATGTTTGTTGTTTCTCAAATTAGGATCCACTTTGACCCGTAGGCGGTCTCAGCTCTTCCTATGTTGCTCTGTGGTTTGGCCATCTGTTCCTACACAACCATTAAGGGAAAAGCAAAAAGCATCATCTTTGACCTGTAATCCAGCAGAGGGTTGTGTCTTCAAATCCAACCAGAAGACCGTCACCCAGAAGGCCGCGATCCGTGTCCCGTCGGAAAATAAATGGTGATCTATTTTCTTCACTTCACGGAACTACGTCCCCCTTTGCTTCATATTTGTACAGTTTTGTAAAAAACAAAGTAAACTAACGGAACATAACCAAACTGCGAACGCGTCTGTGCTTGCTCCGATGTTTCCATTCAATAACTTTGACCAGCGAGGTCAGCAGGAGACTGGTGGGTTGATTTCCTGATCTGACAAATGACTCGTAGCCACAGGCCATTTCTTTTTTGATGTCTTGTTTGACTTCCTTCCTTGTGTGTTTTTTTCCGGCCTTTGTGATTGTCTACTCAGCCTGATGAGTTCCAGCTGTTCATCATCCTGATGAGTTCCAGCTGTTCATCAGGTCACCTGTCGACGTCACAGCCCTTGTTGACTCGTGTATGTAGTCTGGGTTCTCCCCTTGGGCTGGTGTCAGGTTGCTGTTGCTCCTTGTGTTTCTAGTATTCAGTACATGCATTTATTCTTATAGATTTATCTTTATTTACTGGACAAAGAAAGAGAAAGTATATCTGCATGAGTTAGAGTTATGGTCAATTACTTGCTAGCCCTTTGCAAAAGTGTTCTGCATTATGGTGACCATTTTTTATGACCAATCTTTAAACCTGGGACAAACTCAACCCCCCTTCAGGGTTGGAACCCTACGAACACAACTGTCACATTAAATAAATGCTGGAAGGATTTCTTAGAAGTCTGATATATTTAGAGCTCCAGAGCTAATACATATCATAACACTAGTTTTTGTGCTGACTACTTCATCTACTTCTGCACTCACACTTGCCAAACCTCCCCATTTCCCCAGGAGACTCCTAATTTTCTTTGTGCCTTTCACTGTTTCCTCCCAGGGTCCCAACTCCCCAATAGTTCTTCCAGTTTATGTCAAATTGCAACACCTTTTTTTTGTCATCTCAACCTGTTTCTGTCCCTTCACAGCAACCCCTACAACTCTGAACGTCTACTGTTTCCATCTAGACAACAATCTAGCTACACCAAATGTTTGTTGTGGCATGCAGGTGACTCTGAGGAGAGCCTAGTCCTCCTCAGACAGAGAAAATAGAGATTACTGTATATCTTATCACAATTTTGCTAAATAGACTTGATTTTTGGTCCTTTGATGAGGTGAAAAAAACGGTTTCCATGGTAGCAGTCAGTCAATAACCCCATTGGAGTGTGTTGCTCTTTCATTTACTTTTGGCTGTACTATATTTCTCAGCTCTGGGATGAGTGTGATTGGCCACATTTGATATACCTTCCGTACCCAAAGAAATTTCCAATAAATCCCCTGATGATAAATATGGGCCGAGCAGCCAAGCTGCATGGACCCTATTGTTTTTGCCTGTTTTATTAGGGGCCAAGCTGCGTGGACCCTATTATTTTTGCCTGTATCATTAGGGGCCGAGCAGCCAAGCTTTTATTGATTTTACCCATAGACACAATGTCACTGAGCACTATGTACTGTGGATTCTTCAAGACATGTGACAGGTTTCAAGAATGGGAATGCTTGTATTTGTAGGGACACCTAGGACACCTGTCTATAGCCTAATTGTGTTGTTACTTTGCACCGCTTTTAGATCATTACAAAAAATCATGCAAAGGTTGACTTGACTACACCACTATTCATCTTTTCATCTTCACTGCTTTACTTCATTTCCATCCAGTCAACAGCTCCATCTTCTGGCGAGTCAGCCGAGTATTTCATTAATAAGCGGGGACCCGTATTGTCAGTCCAAATGACATCACATAGTGTAAACCATCAATAACAAGACAGGACATTACATTATAAATAAGAATATTTTATTATCATATTTCATGCTACTTCATTTCAATTAAATCTGATGGTTTATGTATAAAAAGGATTTTAAATAGCTACCCATCAGATTTTACATCATTTGGGAAACCTTTCTTTTATTCCCTATGATTACAGTGCAGATGTGTCTAAGAAACTGTGGCTCAGTGGTAGAGCGATTGTCTGCCAATCGGAAGGTTGGGTGTTCAATCCCTGGCCCTGCAGTCCCATGTCGAAGTGTCCTTGGGCAAGACACTGAACCCCAAGTTTCCCCCGATGCTGCGCATCGGAGTGTGAATGAGTGTTTATCTGATGAGCAGGTGGCACCTTGTACGGCAGCCTCGGCCCCAGTGTATGAATGTGTGTGAATGGTTAATGTATCCTATATGATGTAAAAGCGCTTTGAGTAGTCGTTAAGACTAGAAAAGCGCTATATAAATGCAGCACATTTACATTTTATTTACAATTTACACCTAAAGACAAGAAAGTATATCTTCACTTTCTCTATTTCATAAATAATACACTGAACATATTCATTCCTCTAATCCTCAGACAGAGTCTGATCCCAGTCCCTCCACAGCCTCTCTACAGCATGTTGGTCTCACAGGAGCCAGGCTTCAGTATCTGAAGAGTAACTATGAGTTTAACTGCTTTTCTAAACCAGGGGTAAAGGAAAGCATAGATCACAGGGTTTAGACTAGAGTTACAAAAGAACACAAAGAGAACATAGAATGTAGATGAAGCTTTGACCAAGCTGTCACCTGCAAGAGAGACACAGTAAACTGGACAGTAACATAATAGGTACACAACTACCAATACACCAAGATTCCTGGCTGCTTTCAGCTCAGATTTCTTTGCCTTTGGAGTCACTGACAGCTGGAGTGTGACAGCTGGAATGTGAGAGCGCATGGCACGAGCCTGAGACACAGCCACGGCAAATATTCTTAGATACAGTACTACAATGACAGTAACTGGAACAATAAAGGACAAAACAAGGTCTATTAGTCCTGTGAAATAGTCAATGACAAACAAACATTCTCCGTAGCAGGAATTATACCTCCCCGGTTGAGTCAGGTCATCCTTCACAAAGAAAAAGCTGTAGGAAGCAGAATAGATCCAACACAGAAAAACAAAGAGTTTAACTCTGTTCATGGTGATTCTGGTGTTGTAATGCAGATGGTCACAAATAGCTACATAACGGTCAACTGATATAAGCACTATGTCACCTACTGAGGATGCGGTACTGATGCATGTAAGATAATTATAAAGAAAACACACAAAGTCACCAAGAAACCAGCAGGATGTTTTTTTGAAAACTTGTCCTGGCATCAGCACGAGGCCCACTAGAAAGTCTGAGACAGCCAGAGAGAGGAGGAGGATGTTGGTTGGGGTGTGGAGCTGCCTGCAGGGAAAGAGAAAAGTATCATTATACCAACAACATCACTAACAGAACAACCCTAACCAGTACTCAGAATTAAAAATATAAAATCCATATTAGTTAAAATATTTACCAATCCACCACATCAGTTAGAGTAGACAGATAAAATGACTTGATTGAGGTCACGGTGGACATAAAGCAATGCTTAATATTGCTAACAGAGTAGACATGAACAACAGTCTCTGGTATCAAAGTCAGACATGTGGAGGAACATCATTCAGAACTAACTCAAAGACAATTCTTCTAAATATACAGTGCTGTTCACATTTTAACGTTAAAAATCCTGTAAAGTGAAGCAAAGAAGTTAATATCTGCCTGAAGTGGGAGATTGAGATGATGATGAGCAGGTTGAGAGTCACAGTGTTCAGAGAGAGGGAGTAGCACAAAACGTAAACAATCAGTGTTTGGGGCCAAGGAGACGAGGGCTTCCTGCAGGAGGTGTTTGGGAACTGTGGAAAGCAGAGCTCGGCTCCGTCCTCAACCTCCATCTGCAGAGGTCTGCAGATAGCTGCAGCTCTGGCAGCTTTCTGAACAAACCTGATTTATGTAACTGATTTATCTCTCTCTGTCTCTTCATCCCCTCCTCTTTCTCAGTCTCTGTTGGACTCTGATGCCTCTCCTCCCTGACTCTGCACATCCCACCATCATGTTCATCATTCTCTCTGTAACCCTGCCTTCCTCACTGTCTCTCTATCCAATCTCTCTTCTGTCATTTTCTACCCTTGTTTCATTTCCTTTGTTCTATTATTGATAACTTTTCAAGTTACTAAAACATTAGTCTTGCATTTCCAGCTCTGTCTCTACAGCCATATTGAGTAAAGTCTGGCTACACCACAGATGCATTCTGTGATAGGAGAAAACAACACTCTGGCTGTGCATTTCTTTAACCCAATCACAATTAACTCAGGAGACTCCAAAATCTGGATGCAGAGACGGTGGCTCTGCTATGTAGTCTCGGGAAGGAACTTGGTTTGTTGGAACATTTGCAAAGGAAAACGCCACATACAATAATCAATCAAGTTAAATCACACAATACAGTAACGTCAGCTATGTAAATCAGCTGGACACACCGTTAAACATCATTTGATCTTACCAGAGTACCGCCATGTGTACTTTTTCCATAGCAATCGCACCAATAGGCCCAGAACACTCTGCTGGATGACTCGAATCAGCCAGTTGAAGACCTAAAAATGTTTCCTCTATAGAATTTAGCTGAGTGAGGCAGCAGTGAAACCATCCACGATGGTGGCTAAGCTACCACACAGCTTAGCCACCGTTGTGAATGGTTTCACTGCTGCTCCTCAGCTTCAAAATACCAAGATAGTGTTAGCCAAAAGGTAAACTGCTAGCTTCAAAACAGCAGTCAAACCAAAGGGTGAATTCACTGACGTTCCGTTCTCTATATCAGCCAATCAGCATCTGGTGCAGAGCTACCGTCAGCTAAGGGCATGGTTTAGGTGTGTGTGCTGGGCCAGGTATCTTGCTTTCCCCAGGCGCTAAATCAATTCAATTCAATTCAATTCAATTTTATTTATAGTATCAATTCATAACAAGAGTTATCTCAAGACACTATACAGATAGACCACACTCCAGAATTTACAAGGACCCAACAGTTCTAGTAGTCTCCTCCAGAGCAAGCAACAGTGCAACAGTGGCAAGGAAAAACTTCCTTCAAGGCAAAAACCTCGGTCAGACCCAGGCTCTTGGTAGGCGGTGTCTGACGGGCCGGTTGGGGTTAGAATTTTGTAGTAGTTCATGGCATAGCAGGACGCTGTGCGGCATTACAAGGCACAGCAGGACGTAGCAGGACGTAGCTGGGCACTGCAGTGTAGCAGTTGAACATTGCATCACAGAACATGGAGCGGGACTAAGGCGACAGCTGCTACCCTGATTTTGGAGCCTCTCTGATCCAAGGGAACATGCTGGGGAAAAAGAACATAAGGACTCCGGGGAATGACTCCCCAGAGCTAGGTTAGTAACAAGCATTTCTGGGACATGGATGCACATAAATGAAAAGATGGAAAGCTGTCTAAAACTATTATTACTGCAAAACCAAGAGAGACAAGGTAAAGAGAGCTCCAGCCCGGTCGGGCTAGAACTCTCCCCAACCGGATCGGGCTGTATGCCTAGTCTCCCCTTAGTTTTATTATATTCTTGATTATATGATAGATAAATCTGAAAACTATGTGACTAACTACTACTCCCTAACAATATTCGATTATATGCCCTAACTATAGGTTTTATCAAAAAGGAAAGTCTTAAGCCTACTCTTAAATGTGGAGACGGTGTCTGCCTCCCGGACCCAAACTGGAACCTGGTTCCACAGAAGAGGAGCCTGATAGCTGAACGCTTTAGCTCCCGTTCTACTTTTAGAGACTCTAGGAACCACCAGTAACCCTGCATTCTGGGAGCGTAGTGCTCTTGTAGGGTTGTAAGGTACTTTGAGCTCTTTAAGATAAGATGGAGCCTGACCATGAAGAGCTTTGTAGATGAGAAGAAGGATTTTAAATTCTATTCTAAATTTTACAGGAAGCCAATGCAAAGAAGCTAAAACAGGAGAAACGTAATCTCTTTTCCTGGTTTCCTTCAGAGCACGTGCCGCAGCATTCTGGATCAGCTGAAAAGTCCTTATGGACTTTTCCGAGCAGCCTGATAACAAAGAATTGCAGTAATCCAACCTAGAAGTAACAAATGCATGGACTAGTATTTTTGCATCATTTTTAGACAGGATATTCCTGATTTTTGCAATATTACGTAGGTGAAAAAAGGCGATCCTTGAAATTTGCTTTAAGTGGGAATTAAAGGACATGTCCTGATCAAATATGACTCCAAGATTCTTCACAGTGGTGCTGGAGGCCTGGGTGATGCTATCCAGAGTAACTATATCTTTGGATAATGTGTCACGGAGGTGCTTGGGTCAGAGAGCAATAACTTCAGTTTTATCTGAGTTTAACATTAGAAAATTACAGGTCATCCAGGTATCCATCCAATTCCTGAAGGCACACTTGAAGTTTAGCTAACTGATTAGTTTCATCTGGCTTGATTGATAGATATAACTGAGTATCATCTGCCTAACAATGAAAGTTTATGGAGTGTTTCCTAATAATACTGCCTAAAGGAAGCATATATAAAGTGAACAGGATTCGACCGAGCACAGATCCTTGTGGGACTCCATGACTAACCTTGGCTTGCACAGAGGACTCATCGTTAACATGAACAAAACTGAGATCGATCTGATAAATAAGACTTAAACCAGCTTAGAGCAGTCCCTTTAATGCCAATTAAATTGTTCCAATCTCTGTAATAAGATATAATGGTCAAAGGTATCAAATGCAGCACTAAGATCTAATAACACAAGTACAGAGATAAGTCCTTTGTCTGATGCAATTAGGAGGTCATTAGTAATTTTCACAAGTGCTGTCTCTGTGCTATGATGAACTCTGAATCCTGACTGAAAATCCTCAAATAAGCTGTTGCTATGCAGAAAGTCGCACAGCTGTTCGGCGACTGCTTTCTCAAGAATCTTAGAGAGAAATGGAAGGTTAGATATAGGTCTGTAGTTGGCTAAAACATCTTGATCAAGGTTTGGCTTTTTCAGAAGAGGTTTAATTACAGCAACTTTAAAGTGCTGTGGTACATAGCCTGTTAATAAAGACAAATTGGTTATATCCAGTAGCGAAGTGTTGACTAATGGTAAAACTTCTTTAAGTAGCCTAGTCGGGATGGGATCCAAGAGGCAGGTTGATGGCTTAGATGTAGAAATAATTGAATTATATTGATAAAGATCAAGTGAACATATATCTGGTTTTACAGCTGTTTCTAAGGTTCCTGAGTTTAGAGATAAGTCAGTGCCAGTTAAAGGCATGTCTTTGTGAATTTTGCTTCTAATAGTTATAATTTTATCATTGAAGAACCTCATAAAGTCGTTACTACTAAGAGCTATGGGAATACTTGGCTCAGTAGAACTGTGACCTTCCGTTAGCCTGGCTACAGTGCTGAAAAGAAACCTGGGGTTGTTCCTTTTTTCCTGTATTAATGACAAGTAGTACGCTGCTCTGGCATTACGGAGGGCCTTCCTATACGTTTTAAGACTATCTTGCCAGATTAAACGAGAATTTTCCAGTTTGGTGGAGCGCCAGATCTTCTCAAGTTAAAGATATTTCACAGTTATACCATGGAGCTAACCGTCTTTGTTTTATTGTTTGTTTGTTTTATAGAAAGAGGAAGTGATGTTTAGAAAGTTCCTTTTTTCCCATGGCTTCATAGAGGGAGCATCACAGTGTACAAATC
>NC_048408.1:131914-134021 GCF_013103735.1 Etheostoma cragini
AATAAACATCCCACTACCTACACTCACTGAGTGTAATGAGATCCCCAATAACAGAGCAGAGATACCGACGCCAGATGCTGCATACCACCACCACCACCTAAAGCAGATAGCAAACGAAATCCCACCTCCTTCCTCGAGCTTCATAAATGCACTCAGGAGGTTTTTCTCCATCAGAGGCCATGCTGAACAGCTTCGATCAGATTGTGGGACCAATTTTGTTGGAGCAAGTAAGGAGCTGAAAATGGATGCACAAGGTCCCTGTGATTCAAGCATAAAAGACTACCTTCTTCAACAAAGGTGCACCTGGGTTTTCAACCCTCCTCGCTCCTCCCATATGGGCTGAACTTGGGAGCGCATGATTGGAGTCGCTCGACGGATTCTAGATTCCATGCTTCTACAAGTTGGACCTTTAAAACTCACTCATGAAGTTTTAAGCACCTTTATGGCAGAAGTCTGTGCCATCGTGAATGCTCGGCCATTAATCCCCGTATCCACCGACCCAGAGGCTCCCCTCATTCTAACCCCTTCCATGCTGCTGACGCAGAAAACGGGTATCTCTCTCTCCAGCCAGTCACTTCTCAAAAGGAGATCTGCTTAAGAACCAGTGGAAGAGAGTTCAAGCCTTGGCAGAGACATTCTGGGCTAGGTGGCGACGAGAATATTTGAGCATACTACAGTGTCGGCAGAAGTGGCAATCACAGAAACCTAATCTCAAAGAAGGAGATGTAATTCTGATGAAGGACAGTATGACAAAAAGGAATCAGTGGCCAATGGGTATTATTATAAAGGCTATTCCCAGTAAAGATGGACTCGTAAGAAAAGTGGAAGTTAAAGTGACAAGAAATCAGACCGTCAAGATATTCTCTAGACCCATTTCAGAGGTGGTCTTGCTTTGCTCCCAGGAGGACAAGAATACTCACCAGCCAATTCTCCATGGGGGCCAGTAACAGAGCAAGCTGTTGAATTAGGTGACATGATGGTGACCACGGGTCACATATTCATAGCCTGCTGAGTGCAATCTGGTAAAGTAGCAGCTATCCCCCTGGACAGACTCTTATTTGAGAAGAACCTGGGTTAATATGTATATAGTGGCATATTTCTTAATATGCCAGGCGGGGAGTGTAATGGAATTGGTGTAGTGGTTTTCTTTGTATGTTATTTTCCGCCCCCTACTGGTGATTGTTAGTAGCTGCACTAAAGAGGAAGTGAGGTAACAGTTCGAGTATAGAAAGAGGAAGTGATGTTTAGAAAGTTCCTTTTTTCCCATGGCTTCATAGAGGGAGCATCACAGTGTACAAATCTGCTTAATCCTGTGCCTTAAAGTCCACAAACCGGCTTCATCCGTAAGTTATCCACTATATACAGTTATATTAACATGTTTATGTTAATATTTATTGATTTGAGTAAAGTATGTTTGAGGATGTTTAGTTTATTGTCAAATTCATAGGGATGTATTCTATCTTTGGTTGTTAAAGCGTGGGTGCTTGTGTAAATGATATTTACAGATTGCAATACATAGTTTAAGAACCCTTTTGTGTTGTTCATATCATTAATTATCTACTAATGTATGAGAGATATTTGGTACTTGTAAAGATACTTACTGTGTTTGTATTTTTGTGTTCTTTTTCGCAGTTTTACAAAATAAGTGATATTTTCTTTAATTAAATCCTGCCAAACACAACAACCTGCCTGTTCCTTGGAGGATATAATGCTGGAGAATACAATGTTAAGCTAGCTGTATATCTGAAGAATACGTTGCCTGCAACAACCTTTAGTGAGGACAGCATAGAAGGTTTTGCCTAATGGCGTGTAGTTCAGCAGTATAAACTCAAAAGTTATCAAACAGTGGTCAGATAAAAAGGCATTCTGTGGGAACACTATAACATGTTCAATTTCAACACCATATACCAGAACAAGATCGAGGGTTTGATTAAAAAGGTGAGTCGGTTTATGTACACTTTGAGAGAAGCCAATAGAATCTAATATAGAGATAAACGCAGTGCTAAGGCCATCATTCTCATCGTCCACATGAATATTAAAATCCCCTACAATAACAACTTTGTCCGTTTTTAGCACTAAGTTTGACAGAAACTCTGCAAATTCGGAT
>NC_048408.1:134121-145522 GCF_013103735.1 Etheostoma cragini
CTCCTCGGCCTGTGCCTCGAGGAATGTGAGTATTAATATGACTGGGGGGGTGGATTCATTTAGACTAACATATTCTCCTTCACCCAGCCAGGTTTCAGTAAGACAGAATATATCAATATTAGAATCTGATTTTAATTCATTTACTTGTACCCCTTTAGAAGAGAGAGATCTAATGTTTAAGAGTCCACATTTAATTCTCCTATTCTTTTGCACTATTGCACTTGTGGTTTTAATTGTTATGAGGTTTTCATGCACAGCTCCTCTACTGTCTACCTTTGATTTAAATAATTTCAATGGTCGGGGGGCAGACACCGTCACTATGGGGCTTTTACTAGGTAACACCTGGAATAAAGGAGCAGAGAAGTGTGTTAGACTGGGACTCTGCCTCCTGGTCCCAACTATGGATTGTCAAGGCTTAGGTCCACTAATAAACCTGTCAAGATTTCCAGAAATGAGACCAGCTCCATCCAAAGTGGGATGAATGCCGTCTCTCCGAATCAGACCAGGTCTTCCCCAGAAAGACTGCCAGTGATCCACAAAGCCCACATCATTATCTGGACACCACCTCGATAGCCAGCGGCGAAATGACGACATGCGGCTATACATGTCATCGCTGGTGAAATTTGGCAGGGGTCCAGAGAAAACTACGTTGTCCGACATTGACTTTGCGTATGTAGACACCGATTCAACATTAATCTTCGTAACCTCCGATTGCCGTAACCGGGAGTCATTAACGCCAACGTGAATAACAATCTTGCTGTATTTACGTTTATCCTTAGCCAGCAGTTTCAGATAAGACTCAACGTCGCCCGCTCTAGCCCCCGGGATGCACTTAACTATGGCTGCCGGCTTTGCTAACTTCACATTTCTGAAAATGGAGCTACCGATAACCAGAGTTGGTTTCTCAGCGGGTGTGTTGCTGAGTGGGGAAAATCTGTTAGAAACGCTAACAGGCTGGTGGCGGTCCGACGCCTTGGAGAGCTTACGACTGTCTCTTCCTCGTCCTCGCACAGTCACCCAGGCACTATGACCTGGCTGCCCAGGAGATGCCGGAAGACGGCTACCAGAGGCTAACTCAGGCTCAGGCCGGCCCGCGCCAACTACCGAGGGGGCGGGTTAGCTACAGTAACTAATGACTGATCTGTCATGGTGCGGATCCGGACTTCTAACTCCCTAACCCTCGCCTCCACGTCAAAAAATAAACTACACTTGTTACAAACGCCATTGCCGTTAAAGAATACAGAGGAGTAACTAAACATCTCACACATCGAGCAAAAGAAAGTAGGAGAGGGGGCCGACATAACTAACTGCTAGGCTAAAGTCGCTAGCAGCTAAGCTAAAGTACGGTAGCGTTAGCTACCAAGCGTTAAAACAAGCGTTATTTAACAAAAGTCGCTTAAAAAAATGAGAAGATATGTGAGTGCTTAGGCAGAACTGCTATAAGAATAAGTGTTTAGCGGACAGTTAGCAACTCTAA
This sequence comes from Etheostoma cragini, assembly GCF_013103735.1. Lineage (NCBI taxonomy): Eukaryota > Metazoa > Chordata > Actinopteri > Perciformes > Percidae > Etheostoma > Etheostoma cragini. The sequence continues at coordinate 135,599 of NC_048408.1, forward strand.
CAAACTGAACTGGTATTTAATGAGCAGCAAAACTACCAACACACAGGCATAGGAAACGGAAATGAGTCAGGTACGCTTACCGTAACAGGGTGTGTTCAGGATCTCCTAGATAGTGGTGTCTACCACTTGGTTAAAGCTGCGGTACCTAGCGCCTATAAATAGGAGCCAAAAGCATTTTGTCAGCGCTTCAGATCACACAAAAGACACGCAGTCTCACACTTGTATCAGTCTTACACTTTACTTTTGATAATGTGATTTAACCACTCATTTTAGTCGGTAGTGTGCTGGGTCTCAGGTACAAACCTCAGGATTTGCAGGATCTAATTTAGCTTGAACAGTTTAAAAATAATCTGATGGAGCAACAGCAGACTGTTTCCACAGTTAATGAGGGGATTGATCCCGGCTATGCTGCGTTTGTAGCTGAGGACTATGTCTTGCAGTAGTCTGATAAAAGAGCAAAGAGATGACCCGTCCCTTCAGGCTCCGTACAGCCAAGGTCTACCGGATGATGAGGTGGAGAGTGCCGCCAGTGGATATTTTCTCCAAGTAGGCCTGTTGGTGAGAGAGTGGGTTCCCCAGGGGGATTGTTTTGTGGGTGATGAAATTGTGCAAATTGTACTGTCCTCTGCGTTAAGACGTACTGTACTTGATCTCTTCCTTGTTGTGGTTTCCGGCTGTTGGAGAGGGGTTCTTTTTGTGGAGGTTTAAGGAATGTTTTTGCTATTTTAATGGGAATATTACATTTAACTAATGGTTTTCATATTAATTATTCATAATAAGATCTCATATGCCTCTCAGAGTATATGACTTCTGTATCTGTCATCTGTGTGTTTCTCCTTGATAGGAGACAACTGGGTTTGTTATGACTCCACACCAATTGCCTTGAAGAATAGATGACGTGGAGCCAGACAGAAACAATTGCCTAGAGCGGTGTTTATCATAGCTGGTCCCAGGGCGAGACCAGAGCCTATCCAAGAGACAAGGTGTCCTTTTTCAGCTGAGATGGAATGAGCGGTCAAGAAACTTGGACACACGAGGGACAGATTCAGAAATACATAAGAGCTCCAGCTGTCTGCCTGAGGTCCACTACTTGTTATGTTTGAGATGTGTTTTCCAAACAAGGGTTTTCTTTCCTCTGGGGGTACTGGACATAAAGAAGTGTATTACTGGTTGTATTCACACAGAACTGTTGTCACTCTGTAATTTTGTGCATTGTGAAAGCTGTTCTTGTCATTTGATTGTTCTCTGCAGAAATCTACTAAACCCTTTCCACCGAATACCTTTAATCCAGTTTGCAGCCTGTCTTTATTTTGTTTCAACAAAGTCTCATCTTCAACCAGATTCCTCCCTCGCTGTAATGAGAAACTTCCACAACACTACATATTCTATAGAACCTGAGTAGTTGGGATTTTATTATCCCTTTGAAGACGTGTGGTGGGTGGAAGTTTTTCCTGTGTCACAGGGCGTGTGTGTCTGTGGGCTTGAAGTGCACCTTGGTTTCAAGGATGCCCGTTTCTTTCAAATGTTTAACACTGTGGTGTGTTTGAAAGTAGACTTCTTTTTCATGCAGTCAATCGGGTCAATTTTTATTGAGTCGTGGTGATTGAGGATTTGAGTCAAGTCCTCAAAATCTTTATCTGAATGGGTCCATATTCCCGAATGCCGTCTAGGTACCTACAGTACATTTTTGGTAGTTTATCACATTTATGGAAGGCCGTGTCTTCCCATTCTGCCATGTAAATATTTGCATATGCAGGTGAAAATCATTTGCCCATGGCCGTTCCCTTCATTTGTAGGTAACACTTTCCATCAAACTTGAAATCGTTTCTTGTTAGGCTCAAGTGTAGTAAACGTAAGATCTCGTTCTCAGGTCTGTGAAGTTAAAGGTATTTTTCGAGCCATTGGTTTATGATTTCCATGCACTTGGGGATGTTGATGTTTGTGTGTAGGCTTTTGACATCCATGGTGAAGAGTTTGCAAGGATCTTTTATGACTTTTTTATTTTTATTTATTTTTTGGACAAAATCCGTGGTGTCTATAAGATAACTTGGGTGTTTGTTGGGTAACTGGGTCAGAAATGAATCCAAATATTAAGCTATGCCGTAGCTTGCACTGCCACAGTCCGAAACTATGGGTCTTCTTGGTGGGATATTGTCTGTCCAACATTTTTTTTGGTTTGTGTATTTTGGGTAGGATATAAAATAGTTTTTTTAAGAATTTAATACTTTTTGTTGTTAGGTAGTGTGTTTAAGGGTTTCCAGAATGAGGGATCTTTGGTTTGCTGTCTCTTTTTTTTATGGTTTCTTTTAGTGGTTTGTAATATTGGTGTAATGAAGTTGGCGTTAAACCTCTCTTACAGAGTCTGTGCGGTCCATTATTACAATGGCACTTCCTTTGTCCTCCGGTTTAATGGCTATGTTTGCATAATCCCTTAGTTCCTGTAATGCTTCTTCCTCCTCTTTTGTAAGATTAGGGTTATTTGTTAATTTCAGTTTGGCAATCAATTTTTTTTTTTTTTGTATGAGTTCTAAAAGGGATTGTGGCAGTTTGGAAGGTTCTGGTTCCCAATCCGAGGGCATGTGAAAGTTTATTTTAATATTTTTTTTGGTGTTGGGCAAAATAAGTAAATAGTTTTAGGCGTCCATGGTGTTGTGTGAGGTCTACACCTAGGGCATTTCTTTTGTTGTTTGTGTTTGATGGGAAGAATTAGAGACCTTTTGTGAAAATGCTTTTTTGGGGGTCTGTTAATTGTAGTGTTGAGGAGAGGTTCAGAATGCCCTTGTCCTGAGTTTGGGCCAAACAAGTCTTCCAACTCCTCAACACTTCGTTCGCTGTTTGGGTGGTCCAGTGGAGGTAGGGGACACCTAAGGTTTAGTTTTACATTTGTACTGGCCTCTTTGACGAGAGACAGTTTAGCCTTAACTAAACTTTGTCAGCTAACAACTAAACCAAATCAGGTGATTTAGCCTGCACATCTATATCCTATTCCAGTTGCTGGCAATGCCTTTTTGCTTACAGTAATGTGTCAGGCTACACATTATCCTGCTGCGTACCCCCTCAGAAACATCTCCGCTAAGTCAGTTGTGAGAGCTCTTACACAGTTCCTGTCTATTTTTGGTATTCTGAAGGTTATTCAGTCTGATCAGGGTTCTAACTTCTGTTCAAAGCAGGTTTGCTGATGTGTTAAGGCAACTAAATGTCAAACATTCAGAGTCCAGCGCCTACCACGCTCAGAGCCAAGGAGCTCTGGAAAGGTTCCATCAGACCCTGAAGTCTCTTCTCCGTGCTTATTGCACTGAGCTGGACTGGTCGGGGGGGTTACCGTGGCTAATGTTAGCTGCCAGGGAGGTGTCCCAAGACCGTTTGGGCTTTAGTCCTAATGACCTGATGTTTGGTCACAAGGTAAGAGGCCCTTTAGCCTCACTTCATGATGATTGGAAAGCGGAAGAGGCTCCAACCAATTTAATAGATCATGTAAATGGTTCTGACAGTGGTTGTACTGTGCAAATTAATTGGTGAAAAGTTAATTAGCAAGAACCTCAGAATAAAATGAAAATGCTATGTGATCATCGTGGGAAGCGCTGAGAATTTAGTCCCGGTGGTCCAGTTCTGGAAGTTCTGTGGTCTCTTCAGTGACCCAAAAATGCTCAGACATGAATTATTTCATCACAACTCCAAGTCAAAGGAAGTCATTAGAGAAACTGAGTCATTAAATAGAGAAAGTAAGCCGTTTAGGTTCTAATTAATGACTTAACTCAAATGGCCAAAGTCTTCCCAATTTTCCTTATTTATTAATAATTAATTAAATAATTACTTTCCCATTTGAGTTAAGAGAAACTGAAGTAACATCATCGAACGTCATTATCCACACAACACTGAGTCATTATCTCAAAAAAACTCTTGGAAATAAACTGTAAATACTCAAATGTATTTATTTAGAGAAATATACACATATGATACACACATTAAACATTTGATTAAATACAAAAAAAGCAAATATGTTAAATATGAAAAAAGCAAATGTGTAATGACATATGTTTTGCATTCATGTACATGGTGCATTACTTCCTTTCCCTCTTCTTTTTCATCAGTACTATCCTTTCTTTTTCTGTTCTTCTTTCCCTTTAGACAATTGTACTATTCAGTCAGGGTCCTATACCAAGTTTTCCTCTGCTGTGGTGTCCTTCCGGTGGCGTTTTGAGGAGGTGGCTGAAGTAGAGGGGGTGGCGGAAGTGGAGTGGATGGCTGAGGCAGTTGCTCCCTCCAGGGTTGCAGAGACTTCCTCAAAATGCTCCCTGATGGCCCGGCATTGCGCTACACTTAAATTAAGGGCATAAAATCTGTCTGATGTGCCGACATCGTGGTAAATGCAGGTTGCCATCTCTCTTCTTATGTCCTTGGTGTGGACATTTTTGGTCTGAAAGAGAAGAACCGAGCAAGACAAAATGTGTATAGCCAACTTTCTATGAAACACAGCAGCGCAGAATGATTACTGAGGAAAACTCACATGTGCCGATGCAGGAGTCCTGAATTGGTGTCAGTGAAGTTGGGCCCCCCCGGCAGGCCCATCTCTACCCATGCTGTCTGCATGTATTGGATCATGTTTTTGACAGAACCCTTGCCTGCTGTGAAGAACACAAGGTTGTTGGGCGGAGCATGTTGCCCCCGGATAGCCTGCCACCTCTCCATCCAGGAGGACTCTTCTATGGTGAAATAAATCTGGGTTGCCCCAAAATGTTTTTGTGTTCGTTGATCTGCTAAAACACAGAAAACATATCTCCACAGATGATTTTCAAATAAAATGAAGTGACTACAACTTTAATTCTGTCTAGACAGACTTAAACGAATCACCACCCCATCTTTTATTTTGCCGCCATTACCTTTTTTGTGCCCTGTCCTGACACATTTTCAGGGTTTCCCTAAATACCACCCTATCCATTTTTTTGTTCCTTTTTTTTTTTTTTACCTCCATTTGGTGGGTGACTACCTGCCTCCCAATAAAATTTGAGGCTCTGTTTTACGGCCCTGACCACCCCCACAACCTGTGCGTTTGGCGGAGGGGTTTCTCTGAGGCACCTCTCAAACTGGTACACATTCCTGAGGTGGAAATTAGTTGTTGTGATGGTTTTTCTTTCCCTCAGGAGGTGTTCTGCCCATCTGTTGCAACACATGTTGGGATTAAGTTGCTGTTCACATCAGACTTGTTTCATGCTCGTATAGTTATACAGCCATTACAGGTTTGTACCATGCAGTCCCACATACTATGGATTTATTGAATGTGATTTTTAGTTTGTGTGTATGAAATAAGAATTAAACAAGTCACACATACTCTGATGCCCTTGATGTCATTAAAAACCTCCAGGTGTAGAGCTCCGTCTTCCCCTGGCACAGGTAGAAGATGAAGGTCTTCACCCAGTTGACCTTTGAAAGGGCGTTTTCTAACTGCTTTGAGGTCGGGCCGGCCCCCTCGTGGTGCCGCCTGTACTCCGCCAGATAGTTGTTTGTGAACGTACCAGGAACATTGTGAGTAACACTGACATGGAATTCAAGTACAACACACACACATTGTATTTTTAATCTTACCGATGGAATGTGCTTATCTAGTAGAGTGATCTTGTATTAGCACCTGACTAAGGGATGAGTTTCTTCTATAAATTATTCTTTCTGCAGCCAGTTTAAGCAGGATGCTTCTTTCCTGGGCATTGGTCACGCCATGCATCCGCCTCAGGTGGTTCTGCAGGGCGAAGAACAATTTCTGGCTCACAGGGTGGTAATAGTTTTTTTTAATTTGTTGGTCATCTGTGAAGGGAAGACAGAAACAACCATAAGTTAATTAAATATTTGGTGAAAAACAAAGATTGCTTTAAGAATGGGGGGCTATTCCACAGCTTAATACAAAATGAGAAAATAAAAAAAGCAATCAAAAACGTGTTTTACACTATAGCACCTTTTAAAGCCTTTTATTGCCCGGAGGAAGAGGTGGGGGGGGAAACGGCAGCCTTCTATCCGCTCATGGAGCACTTTTCCTGGGATGAAATTAACCGCGATTTGACGGTGGTTCTTCCATGTTTACTGGCCGGACGATGAGAGGGAGAGTTGGCAGAGATCAATCCGCCAATGGTGCGTCTCCCCTGAAAGAATTTAACCATGATTTTACACTGACAAGTGTCAGTGTATATTACAGTGTTGAATGTCTGTTGTGTTGATGGTTTTTCAAAGCCAATCAATGTCCAGTCGTTCCCCTGCAAAAGACTTCCTTTTCACCCCATAGTCAAATAGCAGTTCTTTGTTTATTTTTATGTCTCTTGTTGCAAAGAACAGAGTGACATCCATGACATTGCTGCTATTGCCCATGACAAAGTTCCTGGGCTTTAGGTTTGGCCGTTTTGTTGAGTGGGTTATCAGCCTGCCGAAGGTCCTTCTGTCGGATGACATTGGCAACAACTGGCCGTGGCATCGACGCACTTGGCCACACCTTCTGCATCTTTGAAGAAGAACATGAAGCCCATCTCTCCTTCTTTTGACTTCTTGTGGATGGCCTTGCCCTCTGCTCTCGTCACTATGTGTCCATGACAGTCACAAACAACTTCATTTTTCAGGAAAGGTCTAGGAGTGACCACACTTTTCCCCTTGCCCTGAACGTCCATTTCCACCAGTCCAGTCCACTTCTGTGACTTTGTTAGCTTCAGAATGCCTTTCCCTCTGGCTGCATGTTACACTCTCCTGGGGCGTCCACTGATAAAGGACATTCTTGACGTCTGGACAGTTGGTGGTCCACTCCTGACTGGCCATCCAGGTCTCAAGTCTCCTTTCAGATGGTAGACGCCTGCAGGAAAGGAAACCATAACTTTATTCAGGAAAGGAAACCATAACTTGGTCAACTCTAAAAATCATGTATGTATGTATGTATGTATGTATTTGGACCAATGAGGACGCGGCCAAAACGTCGAGAGCTCTACTTTTAAAAGCCTTTTATGGAACCTTTTTTAAAGCAGTGATTGCTTTTGAACTCACAGGAGGATTTCAACCTGCAACAGCCCAATTTTACGGAGGATTGTTATCATTTCCTTTCTGCAGCTTCCAGTCTTAAACTCAGCTTCACCAATATAGAAGAGTTCTTTGACAAACTCCAACTCGGTATTAATACCAGTAAGACAAAATGTATCCTTTTTAGCCGAAAACCGATTACAAAGATCATATATATCATATTATCAACTTTTAGTTAGGCTTTTTATCACCTGACACGCTGAAGTCAACCAAGGCAGCCATGAAAGAGAAGGGCCTTCATAGGACCCTCCTTTGAGGGACTTCCTAAAATCAGAGCTTTGACCTCTAGATTGAAAATTGTGCACAGGAGGTGAGGACAAACATTAAACATTATGCAAATATACTGTGTATTTTAACAAAACAGACCTGATCCTAAGGTAATATAACATGCTTTCTTTTCTTTTCAATCGCTACCTTTTCTAAGTTTAACCGCTGTGACCCAACCCTGGATTTTGTCAAGGACAGGCCGAAGCTCCGGGAGTACATTCAACCCACAGAGGCACAGTTGTCCAAGCAGACCCAGCTGAACTATTTAAAAAGTTTAAAAAGGTTAGCAGCATTTCCTTCTGGGTATTTGTTTAAATGCTGTTAACACTTGAGTTGGAGTGTATTTGTATCTACATGTAAATGCTTAAATACTTCTGCTAATTCCCACAGATTCCTGACATACCACACATCTACAACCAACATGGTCCACGACAACCCAACCATGCACACTCTGCAAAAGCTTCCTTGACTTCATCAGTACCTTGCAGAAATGCTGTTCCCGCAGTGTCAGCAAGCAAGTTGTCAACAAGAGGTTAGTTACATTGTTTAACTGGATTACACTGCCGATCTGTAACCAGTGGGTCAATAAGGATATTAATTACTTGTTTGTCTTTTGTTATATTGTCGGTATGACACTCTGATGGCTCCTAAGATTACACCAAAAGACTGCTTAGCCGTGCTAACAGCCGCCAAACTGGATTTGTCGAATATCATAAGAAAACTGCTTGATGACAAATCTCACCTTGGAGATGACAGACACTGCTCTTGTCTTCTACTACCTAGAGGCTGTGGTGATGCTAAGACACCTACAGCAACCGGGAGGGTGGTAGAGGCCATGACTTTTATTTTCAACGTCATTGTTATAGATGGACAGTGTTGCCTTGTTATTATATTATGCTTACTAATCACTGTGATATCCTTGTTTTGTGCAGGTGACGGAGTGGGTCGACAGAGACATCCAACTGGAGACACTATCATTGCAGTCAAGGATCAGAGAACTGCCGCCCACCAAGTGGCAGGGTTTGCCCTTTCACAGGAAGACGAGATGGTAAGTTACCAGCTCAGCAGTATCAGTTACTATGAAAACATGTGCACAATTTATTCAATGTTAGACATTAATAATCATTCCTATTTATTACTTTGTTAACAGTGGTTTCAGGAGTACTTCACACTGGTGCATCCAATTTTCACGCTGAAGAAAGAGGAGGATGAGACAGAAGGCAGGTTTTTCATTTTGACCAAAGGCAGGCCCATCTACAATGCTTTCAATGACCTCTACCAGCTGCACAAAAAGTATGCAATCCATCATGACTCCCCTTTCAATGTGGTATCATCTTTATGAATGTAATAACATCCTGTTTTAACCTCCATTTCAGATTCAAAATTCCTCGAGTGACAAGTCAGAAATCCCGCAGGGTGTTTGAGTCAGCCACCATCAACTGTTCAGGACAGGAAAAGGCAATGGTTGCCAAATATCTTAGTCATTCAACTGCCACTTCTGGGAAGCCACACAGGATTGGACCCAGATTACAATCCACCTCTCAATGCATCATCATCCAGTGACGAGGAAGATTTGAAAAGCCCAGGCAAAGCTAAGAAATTGTCCAATAAAGAAGATCTTAAAAGTCAAGACACAAATTCAAGTGAAGATGAAGATCAGCAAGGAGGTAAGTTGCCCATTATGAAAGAAAAGAACACAAAAATGTATGCAAAAATAAAAAATAAAGACCAAAAGATAACCAGAAAAGAGGATTGACTGTAACCATGCCTGAAAAAAGTTGTACAAAAAGAGAAGACAACAAACACGCGTGGGACTAGAAGCATTATTGCCTCTACTGTGGCCTCAAACGCTAAGATGGCAAGGCATTTTCAGAGATAGCATGTGGACATCAAAGATGTTGCATATGCCTTCAGTTTCCCTTCAGGATGGAAAGAAAGAAAGAAAGAAAGGTGATTTTAAGCACAATTGCAAAGTCCTGAAAAAAGGCAGAGCAAGGAGGACTAGTGACATGGAAGCAGCCCTCTTACAACACTTATGTTGTGGATTATTTGCCTTGCACAATTTGTTTTGGAATGTTTGCTTAAAATGATTTGTGGAGACAACAGTCATTATGCAAAAATAAAGAGTTGTGTGCCAGTAGACAAAAAAAAGACAAAAGTAACAGTACAAAGTCGGGCTGCACGCCTCCTCCCAATAATAACTTCTTCCATGTCATGTGAGGGGTCTGGAAGATGTTTGTGCACCATCAAAATCTCAGCATGTTGTCAGTGTAGTTAAGAGGCTTACAGAGTTTAGTCCAGGCAAAAATGAATATGGGAAACTGGATCCTGTCTTAAAAATTGGATCCTGTCCTAAAGGAGCTGTGGACAGACTCTTATGAATGATGATGACCAGGCAGAGAAGAAGGCAAAAAAGTTCTTGGAACTTTTGGAAAGAAACTGGAGAAACAATGTCTTTGTTGGTGCTTACCAAACTATCCAAGAAAAGAGATGGAATAAACAAGAGGAAATCCCCCTCACCAAAAATGTGATTGCGCTGAGGGATCATCTCAGGGTTGCAGAAGATAAAGCAAGAGGGGAATTGATGCCACAGCTGAGATTAAGAGTATA
>NC_048408.1:145622-149658 GCF_013103735.1 Etheostoma cragini
GCGCTGAGGGATCATCTCAGGGTTGCAGAAGATAAAGCAAGAGGGGAATTGATGCCACAGCTGAGATTAAGAGTATACAAGACATTAAATTAGACAGTACTTGCACAGGTCATCATCTTTAACAGGCGACGTGAAGGGAAAGCATCATGCTTGACTCTTGAAGACTACAAAATAAGAAGCACAAATCCATAAATGAGGACATTTATGCAACCTTGTCACCATTCGCGAAAGAGCTGAGCAAGCGACTAACTCGCATTGAAGTCCGTGGAAAAAGAGGGAGAAGGTACCTGTTTACTTGACAGAGAAAATGAAGGAGGCCATAGAGTTGTTGATTACAAGGAGAGATTAAGTTGGTGTTCTTGCTTAAAATCCCTATCTCTTTGTAAGACCTTGTGTGATGTCAATCATGCGTGGATGTGACTTTCTGCGAAAATATGCAGAGGAAAGCGAAGCAGAAAACCCTGAACTCCGAGGTCAACTACATTAAGTAAACTGGTTGCCACACTCTGCCAACTCCTGGATCTTAGTGAACAAGAACTGGAACAAGTTGCAAAGCTCATGGGGCATGACATCAGAGTTCACCATGACTTTTACCGACGGACAGACACAACATTTCAAATTACCAAGATAAGCAAGCTTCTATTTGCAATGGAACAAGGTGCCTCCACCTTTACTGAAACGAACCTCGACACAATTGATCTTTCGGTCCCTGGTATGTTCTTCCTGCTCAGTTTCTTTGTCATGCATACAAAATTTTCATACTTAAAATTGCTAGCAGTCAAGCAACTACAGTCATTTTCAAGGAAAAAGACCCTGGACAATCTGGTCTATACAATCTAGCATAGCGGTCTCAAAATAACAGAAACGTTTTCAGGAAAACCACAGAGACTCATAGCTATACCTTCTTACAGTCTGTGCAGGTTATAATCACTGCTACCATTACTGTGTAACTTTCTGAGGAATTGTCCAATAGAACTGCATTTTTCAGTGGTAATGTTCATATATGCAGTCATTGTTTAAAAAGACCAAACATAATAAGCAAAGTGTCACTATTATATATTACTAAATGGATAGTTCTTAACTTCTCTGGTTTGGGTATTGCATGATATCGTAAAACGTGTAGGTTATCAGTTCGGCGACATGAGTAGGTTTAAAGTAGTATTTGTACAAACTCTCTTTCTATTAACATAAGTCTTTGTACTAGGATGTTTTGAATAGCGAGCAATAACCTTGGTTATTTGTCATAGATAAAAATCCAAAATTGACTTCTGAGAGTGTCCCACAGAGAAAAAGGAAGAAGGTTAAAGAGGTGGATGAAGATGTTTATAAAATTAAAAAACATATATATCTGTCTACATTAGCGCTGCAGTAGTTGATTATCTGTACTACTATTTCAATAACTAATTCATATTTAATTTCTAACCACCAATGCATTTGTTAGTTCTACTTTTTCTAGTTCTACATTCTTAAATGTGGGAATGACTTTCTCACTAATTAAACACATTATCTCTAACTATGACCTCAGTGCTAATACACAGGATTGAATTAACACCTGGTGTTACCAGTGTCAGAAAAACTGATTATTACAGGCATACTAGACTCTACAGGAAGTAAGAATAGAATAGTCTTTTATATACATATACACACTGTGACTTAAAGTGACACCATTGCATACACACCGGTGTTAACTCATGTCTTAATAATTTTATTGCCTTTGCAGATACAGGTAAATGCATTTGATAGGTTTTTCTTTCATGCACTGCATAGGTTGAGATGTCACTTTTTGCTAGCTGTTATTTTTCAGATGGAGGTTCTGACGTCTTGTCCCCCAAAAGGAGACTGGAGCCCCCCAGTGAAGATGGGAGATAAGATGTACATGATGAGTTCAATGGTGTTTGTTATGAAATTCACAAAAAACACTTTTTACAAAGGACCCTGCAAGCTTTTCTCAAACGTAGTAGAGTCCTACTTAAATCTCAAGTGCATGAATTATATTACTTGTCACCATTTCATCCTTTTGTTTCTTTACAGTTTGTTACACTTTTAAGATGGATATCTCAGTAAATATTTAGTGTCCTTCCTTCCTCTAGTACACACTGCTGTTTACTGTTTTGACCTCTTGAAATATAAGTGCTAGCAGCCTGCTGTCAGATTGTGGTAGTTATGTTTTACTGTCAGCATTTAAATTCACATGAAGCCTGAATAATAATTTCAACTGAGATTTCACTAACGGGTGCCAATGTTTGTCTGCTACTGTTGTAGATCAGAGTCCAGGAACAAGCTTCGTGAAGAGGCCCTCACAGAAGAAGAAAAGTCGGAAAAAGACGATGGGTAAGTTCTTTACAACTGGTCCAAAAAGGCATACAGTTCAGACCACAAGTATTTGGACAGTTGGACGTTTTGTGTTTTTTGACACAAATAAAGTGCTAAGTCTCAGCTTTTATTTAAATAGGTTTGCATCTATATAAAGAACTTTGTGTGAACCAAAGTCCTTTTACACACAATGTCCAAAGGTTCGAGGTCCAAAAGTAATTGGATCGATACACATCAAGTCTAACAAATTCATCGTATTTAATATTTGCAGTCTTCAACCCATAGACAACAGCAGGCTACGGGTTGTGTTCATGAAGTCTTATCTTGATCATTGACAAAGAAACACGTACGCATTCTTTCAGGGAAGCATTCTGAACTTGCTGTAGATTCATAAAGGGTTTTTTCATGATCATACAACTGGTTTTCCAGTCATTAACTAGATGTGTGCTCCCCAGTGTACCAGCTTGTAAGTCTGCTCTAAATAAACCTGAAATAAGCATTTTAATGTACTATCCATTTTTATATTTAAAATTGAATGTACTGAAGAACAAAGTTGTATGTATGTCCAAATATTTACTGTCTAGTCTTAACGTCAAAGCCACAATTAGATGCTTTCTGACCACTTGCAAGCCATCTCAACTGAGATGTATGTATTTAAGGTCACACTATCTGCATTGTCTTTTCTGTCATCTGTAGTGCCGCCCACAGTAAAGGGGACGAGACCGTGGAGTGAAGTAGAGAGGAGTGCGATAAAAACAAAAGAGGAGGAAGCCTTGGGTCAAAGGTCCTGGAAGGATGTAAAGAACTTTGTGTACAACCCAAATGTTACATTGAACCGGAGGTGTGCTACGCGGCAGCTTCACTCTTGAAGATCTGTATTGTGCAATATAATGTTGTGTTGTAGTTGTCTGGTGCAGTTCTTTTGATGCTTTGTGCAGTACTGTTCAAGTGGCGTTTTAGATAGCCGTAAGGCACATTTGCAACTGTTTGTTTTAAAAATCAATAATTGCACAAATATCTTCTTAATATTGTTTTATAAAATGTCAGAAAATGTTGAAAACACCTAAACAAGTCTACTGTTGTCTTCAGGATTTTTTTGTCCAGTTGACAGCTGTTGTGACAAGTTCATTATCACAAATGAGAAAGAAAGCAGCAAATTCTCAAAGTTGAGGTTTGAACAAAACTGAAACAAATGTTCTGATAACTGGAGTTCACACGTTATGGTCCTGAGGAGAGGTGCTCCCGCCTCCATCCCGCCGCTCCGGGTGGTCCGCCCGGGTCCGCCTGGCTGTCTGCTTCCTCAACCATATCGGACCTGCTCGTCCCCTCCAGCCAATTTGCTTCCACCCTTTGCCCCCATCACCTGGACTCACCTGCTTCCATCTTCAGATTTACCAAATAAATACTCACCTTTTTTCCACTTATCTTGTCCTTATCTGCTTTTCTGTTAAGTATCTTGAAAATTGTAAAAGTATGTGTCCTTGTGTACTCTGTCTATAGTAAATCCCAGCCAATCGGTACCAAAACGTCCCAGCTAACGAGTAAATGCCTTAAACGTATTCCCTGAACAAACCAAGCACACATCGCAGTTACAACACGATTGAGTCTTTTCATATTTGCTTTATTCCTTCAGTTTAGGAAATCCCACGATGTCTACAAAGATAACGTTAGCTTGAGATGGCTGACTAAACACAGAGGGACTAGAAATCATCTCTCTTGCTTT
>NC_048408.1:149758-154202 GCF_013103735.1 Etheostoma cragini
GATCAGACTGTGGTTGGACCGGCAGCTCCCAGGTAGCAACGTGGAACTGTGGGAATGTGACGTTGATGCAAGTGATGATTTGTTCACAATCTACCTACCTGGGTAAATAAAGGTTAAATAAATGGATAAATTACAGGGCTTCATGAACAGGAACAGTCACTGGTTCCCGTGAAAAAGGCTCCGATCCAGTATTGAGCTTTTCCGGTGGAGGCTCTTTACATGGCACATTGGACTTGATTCAGCTCCAGGTCATTGTGGATTGATACCAGATGGCCGTTTTCGTACCCTATACAAACATCCTAAAATAAACCCAAATCAGGAGAATTAGTTTTCACTGATAATTCATCATTTGTCCTCGCTCAACCCGGAGATTGATCCGGTCCACCATGACGAAGCCCGTTCACGTTCCCTAACCTCTGTTCTGAGGAGACAGAAAACACACGACCACCTTTAGAAAAATCTGAAATATGACAACAATACATGCAAAACAGAGGGAGGTAAAAGAAGGCTTTATATCTTAATGAAAAACTTTCTCTTTTAACGTTCTTTTGATTTTTTTTCTTTTGCCGTTACACATCTCAAATGAAGCTTTTGCATTTTGGCTTTTCTATTATTCCAAAAATACATTTCACCTTTTATCATGCCATTGCCAAACAAATAAGAACGTATGTCATTTTCCTTTGTTATTGTTCTTTTAATGGTAAATAATGGGTCAGATGACCGTGCATAGCTGTATCAGAATCAGAATCTACTTATAGAATATACTACTTAATCTCACATTTCACTAAAAATGATGTTTCTCAAATCCTCTTTCCTCATATCTTTAAGAGACAGTTCTGAACAGGATGAGGTCACATTTACTGTCTGTAGTCAGACGTGTGTGTTTTATCCAAAGATTGGAGGATGCACAAGCATGATAAATGGTGCAATCTTAGAACCCAAGGAGTGGGAGTTCAAGTCTTTTGCAACGATAAGATGAGCAACGATTGTCTTAGGAAGCTTAATACTGGACTAATCCGAGAATCAGAGTTGACAATGGGAATAAGACTAAGATCCAACAACCTGCATGTCCGTTTTGCAGAAAATACTGGACTGTCTCTAACCAGACGAATGTGTCGACTATGTCAAAAAGGCATTGAGAGTATCCGACACATCTCTGGACAATGTCCTAAATCAAAGAAAATAAGAATGAAAAAACATAATAAGATTTGCGGGATTCTCAAAAGTGAGGCTGCCGGCAAAGGATGGGCAGTCCTGAGCAAACCTCACTTTAACCCAGGCAATGGTACAACCCTAGTACCAGACATTGCAATCAGAAAAGATGTGGCGATGGTTATTGACGTGTCCATCTGCTTTGAGTTTGACAAACACTCCCTTGCCTCATCGGAGTCTAAGAAAAGAACTAAGTAAAGATAGCTGCCATCTTTGGCGATGGTCCGTTTGCCAATAATAAGGGCAGCTTTCCAGTTGGTGCCCGTGGCAATTGCACTTTTAAAGGGGCTTTATTCAAAATGTAAGGCAAAAAGTAATGCCTGACAACAATGCTCACCCAAGCAAAATATTTATGAATTTGACTTTTTTATTAACTTCTTGGATGTGGTGAAATTTGTATATCACATACAAATAAAGCTGCCTTGCCTTAGGAGCAAGATTATAAACTGTGCGAATAAACTGGGCTGAGTTTGTTGTTAGGTCTGCTGCTGGTTGCACCCTGTCTCTGCACCTACCCTCTGTCTGTCCTTAATTGCAGGACAGAAGCCTGGTGTGCGGGAGTCAGGGTTCCAGCTGCAGCTCATCATCTTGAACACCTCTGCTTCAAATACCCGGCCAACCTACCGCTCCTTGACAGATCATAGTTCAAACAACAACGTTAGTCTCTTTGCTGATGTCACCTTTGGATTAGGTTTGTGAACCTTCCTTGTACTTATTGTTCTTTGTCTGAAACAGTTTCTTTTTTCCTGACTCCTGCTGCCACCTTCACTCCTGCCATCCACCACTCCTGCTCTCCACCCTAGATTAATGGACACGGTATCACTTGTGTTCTGCACCCAGGGTTACATTGGGTTTGTCTTGGACTTGGTTTTTCATCGTTGTATCCCCGACATCAGACACTTGAATAAACCTATTAGATTATCATTCTGGTCTTCGTTTCTGTATGCATTTGGGTTCAACCAGTTTCCACATGTAACTTTTGTGTGTATCACTGGTTCCCTTAATCAGAGAACTTCACATGTGTTGATTTTCCCAGTTTAAGGGGGGAAGAAGATTTTTCATATGTTTCATTTAACTTTGGTTATTTGTAATGCATTTATCTGGATTATAAATGCTGAACTGATATTTTATTTGATACACTGTAAACATTTAAAATTCAGAGCACGTGCTTCAACCCAAATCAGTTCTGCTGTTCTCAAATATGGACATGTTAATGACCACTTAACCTAATGTGTTGCAATCTTGAATAAGGAGATGCATGTGGGGATGGCTGATTGTCTTAAGTTGCACATTAGCAGCCATGCATCTTTGGTTTCTCTCATCGGCAAAGGTGATTAAGTCTCTTGTAATCCAAAGCCAGCCCCCTGGGTGTTAAGGCCAGACACAGGTTAAATACAACTTCAGTTAAGTCATGTACAGTTACCTGAATGTGCACACTGTGTATATTGTGTTAGCTGCTGTATCTGAACCCTTCTTGATTTTACAATGTCTTCTTCTGAGTAGGTAGGAATTGTTTGTTTAATGATGTCTCTCCTTTTAATGTATGTATTTATTTTTTTCTCTAATAGGAATAGACACTTTCTGGTGTGCAAGTTCTGCTTCCACCCTCAACAGAGTTTGCCAGTTCATCTTAGAGGCTGAAGAAGGGAACTCCTGAGGTTGTTGCTGAAGCTAAGAAGACTGCTCCCAAGGTGCTTTGCACGGCGGCAGTGTGGGATTACGACTACCTCAAAAAGTTCACAGGGAAGGCCGTGACCGTGGTCTTCTTGTTACAGAGATGAAGAAGAGAGGGACTTTTGTTGCTAATGTAACAGATTCTCCTACTGGCCCTTCTTCTCCCGTTCCTCTACCGCTCCATCGTCTCCTCGATCATCTACTTCTCCAGTAGGCCAGACGGGTCCTGTAGCAGAATGCTTGGATGTTTCAGCTTCCCTATCATCAGCGCCATCCAGTAACTAGTCGGATGAGTTCTATCAACCGTAGGTATACTGAAATATACAGGTTACAATAAAGTCATGCTCAAAAACTGCAAAAGCCAATATAACATTGATTTACTAACTATAATGTTTTTTCTTTTTCTCCTCAGGCCCAAAAGGTCTAAGTGGATCTCACAACTCCGTAATCAAATGCACGAGGAAGGAATGTAGATTAAGTGCCCGGCTGACCAAAGTTTCATTGCATTCCTTCCACCTACAGACTGGGAAGGAAAGTGGACAAAGAGGTGACTGCAAAGAGGTATGTTATTACTTAATTTAATTATTTTCATTTAAAAGAACCAGTATATCGTCCATACAATGCAGATGGAGTGTGTCCATACTCCTCACGAGTGCCAGTGTGTCCTCAGGGTCACATAAACAGATTTCATCACCGTCGTCACAAAGGCAATGGAGAAGAAACTACTGACCAAAACAGACCGCCATCGCTTCCGGTCCAACCTCCAGGCCATTTGGGTGTTAGCACAACTTCAGCTTCCAGATGTCGTTGACAACATGACAGTAAGTCACATTTGTCCCTTGCATTGCCAAATGATTCTTGTCTTTTGACTTCAATTCTGACTAAAATTTGTTTCATTGTTTCAGGTTGAAGAGTAGATCTGGCTCTCCTGGTCGCCAAATGGCAGCGATTGGAATTCAGGAGCACAAGACGGCAGCTTCTCAAGTTACATGTTTTGGCCTGTCTGAAGAGGAAGAAATGGTGATTAGATGTTTTTAATTATTTGAGTGGTTCTCAACTTATTTTACGTCTGTCCGGAGCTGATAAAATGTTAAGATGAGATCAGAGAGCCCAAGCTGGGTCAACTTAACAACGCATATCGGATATTGAAAGATATGGCTAGAGATACAAATTAAGTTCATCTCAAATTATTATAAATTGACTTTTTTAATTAATTTAATACAATGACAATATGTATGCAACCAAATTAAATGTATTTAGTTTTTTTAGATCTGAAAATGGTCTGTCTGCAAAGCATTTCAGAGGGATTGCTGCTTCTTAAAGAATGGATGAGCAGACAGCATTTGACATCAATGGAATAGTTTCTTGTTATGATCACTGGTGGGGTCCCAAAGAAAAGCAAGCGTTCCCACTTCACAGGGATACATGACCGCAGCTGTTAGGACAAATGGCGGGCACAACAGCTTGACATGAGGATGAAACTCACCGGCCACTTTATTAGGTACCCCATGCTAGTGACGGGTTGGACCCCCTTTTGCCTTCAGAACTGCCTCAATTC
>NC_048408.1:154302-158888 GCF_013103735.1 Etheostoma cragini
TTCCTGGACATTGGTCTCCAGAATCTGCTGATATTTGGTGGAATCCATGCGTCCCTCAACTTTAACAAGATTCCCAGTTCCTGCACTGGCCACACAGGCCCACAGCAGGATGGAACCACCACCAAATTGTACTGTAGGCAGCAGGTGTTTTTCTAGGAATGCTGTGTTGTTTTTCCTCCATGCATGACGCCCCTTGTTATGTCCAAATAACTCAATTTTAGTTTCATCAGTCCACAGCACCTTATTCCAAAAGGAAGCCGGCTTGTCCAAATGTGCTTTAGCATACCTCAAGCGGCTTTGTTTGTGATGTGGGCGGAGAAAAGGCTTCCTCCGCATCACTCTTGCGTACAGCATCTCCTTGTGTAAAGTGCGCGCAATAGTTGTACGATGCACAATGACTCCATCTGCAGCAAGATCATGTTGTATGTCTTTGGTGCTGGCCTGTAGGTTGACTTTGACTGTTCTAACCATTCTTTGCTTCTGTTTATCCGTGATTTTCCTTGGTCTGCCACTTCGAGCCTTACCTTGAACTGTGCCTGCGGTCTTCTATTTCCTGACTGTGTTCCTAACTGAAACAGACAACTGATATCTCTTAGACAGCTTTCTGTATCCTTCCCCTAATTCATGATGGTGAACAATCTTTGTTTTCAGTTCATGTGGCAATTCTTTTGACACTCCCATGTCGCTACTCTTCAGAGAAGATTCACAGAGGAGGTAAACTTACAATTGCCCCCCCTTAAATACTCTCTCATAATTGGGTTCACCTGTGTATGTAGGTCAAGGGTCACTGAGCTTCCCAAACCAATTTTGAGTTCAAATAATTGGTTCTAAAGATTTTGAAATCAGTAAAATGAAAACAGTGGCCAAATTAATGCACATGCCTAATTTTGTTTAAACAATTATTGCACACTTCCTGTAAATGGTATAAACTTCGTTTCACTTCTCAAACATCACTGTGTTTGTCTCCTATATGATATATTTCACAGATTTTTTTTATCCTAAGAACCAACGATTTATGAAGGAAAATCATGGAAATTAACAAGGTTGCCCAAACTTTTGCAGACCACTGTAATTAGTTCCCCCTTTGTTTTGTATTATGAGTCCATTATTTTGGTGCCTCCTTGTAGAACTATGACCTTGTATACAAGGGGTGACTAGATGGCAAGATGCACGCACAGAAGTAAGGAGGGAAAAACATGTCGCTCGGTAACTATGTACGGCGCTTACGGTGTTTTATGGAGAAAAGGTGTACAGAAGGATAAAGTAGATTTGTGTTCAAACTAAGGCTGACGGCTGAACATAAATAAAGGCTTCTGGAAACATCAGCACACTTTACCATAATCTGGCTGATGGTTTGCTATACCAAACAAGAGCAAGAGCTTCTTTTTCTATGACAGAGTTATGTCGTTGATAAATCCTGAACTTCTTAGAGAAGTAACTCGTTGGTCTTTCAACTCCATGTTCACAAGTCTGTAACAATACTGAACCAACCCCAACATCACTCGCATCGACTTGCAAATGGAGGTAGCTCCTTCCTGGAAGCTGCCAGTACAGGAGTCAACAACAGGGATATCACTTGATCAAAAGCCTGTTGAAAAACTGGAGACCAAACAGTCATTCAATGGGGTTATAACAGAAGCAAAATTATCACAAACCCCACAGTAATCACCGGCCATCCCGAGAAAACAACAACTCCTGCTTAGTAGACGGAACAGGAAATGACCGTTTTGCTGGAACTTTTGCATGAACGGGTCAAACCTCCCCCTGCACCACTATCTTGCCCAAATGGGTTACTGTCACTTAGACAGGTTGACAGTCCAACTATAAAACTCCCGTCATCCTACAACACCGTACAATCATCCAATCCACACACTTTAAGCAAGCCAAAGGGCGTGACGGTGTAAGAGTTTAAACCTGACGGTGGTTTTCTTTGGCCCTTTCCGACAGAGGAGCCTGCCATTACCCTTTCAGAAGACCAAACTTACTGACATACTTTTCTGCCCAAATCAGGCTTTGTCACTGCATAAACCTGTTGGAAATCAGTGCACGGCCTGTGTGTGGAATCAGGTTTACTAACCAACAGACAGCGAGACGCCATTTTCCAACATGAACGACACTTCCGAATCCAATATTTTCCTCTTTTCTGGAGAAACCCAATAGAAACTGAGATATGGACCTAGCATTCCCAAAAATCAACATTATGTACGCTCAAAGTAGTGTGGTTAGGAATATCTGAGAACAGACGGGGGTAACTTTTAACGTTAATCAACTGTTTACATGTATTTACATCCAAATGTCCCCATGTTGTCCTAAGCCTTCGGAGTTTTTAAGTCGCGGTTGGAACACCCTGTCCTACATGTCATCGTCCCCTCAGTTACTGCCACAGAACCGGACAACGTGGGGTAGCCTCACTTGGAGGAGACTGCGTCTGAGAGGGTTCAAGCAGATTTACATGACAGATCCTATTTTTCTTCCATTGACCCGGATTTCTACCAAGTAATTTTGTTGTTTTAGCATGGTACCTTTAGAAAACATGTCTGGAAGTCTGGAACGTGTCTAGGGACACTTGTTATTGGATTTTAATATGTTATTCTATGCTCTATTGCACATGTTTTGTATGTCTTGTTATTATATGTTGATATTTATTGAATATTTTGATAAAGAAGTTCATTTTTCAAGTTGAGGTGGTTCGGGCATCTGGTAAGGATGCCTCCTGGGCGCCTCCCTAGGGAGGTGTCCCAGGCACGTCCAGCTGGGAGGAGGCCTCGGGGAAGACCCAGGACTAGGTGGCGAGATTATATCTCCAACCTGGCCTGGGAACGCCTCGGGATCCCCCAGTCGGAGCTGGTTGATGTGGCTCGGGAAAGGGAAGTTTGGGGTCCCCTGCTGGAGCTGCTGCCCCCGCGACCCGATACCGGATAAGCGGTCGAAGATGGATTTTTCAAGTTAAACTACATGGAATCTTAGAAAATCTTTTTATTACCCTGATATCGAGAATCGTGTAATTGTACTGGTATTTGCACTGACTACTGGATTTTTGGTATCATGACACCCGTATTGCTTCCGGTCCACTGTCATAACCATGTTGTTAAATCACCCCGTCTAGTGTATTAGTGCTAAAAGTAAGCCAGCCTTTATTAGAAAATGTCAGTAATTAACTGACATCCCTGTGACAAACAGGAAAAAAAACAGGAACCATCAACATGTTTTCTGAGGCTGAATATTTATTGCAGTAAATGTAAAAGCTTGCAGTGGTTCCAGTTGAAGCAGACTGGTCCAACTTCAGGTTCTCGCTGAACTAGATCTTCACTGCACACACATAGGGCCTCTTCTCATTACAGCCCACGTCGTTCCAGAGTCCCCAGTCTGAAAGAAACATGTTCATCAGTGTCAGCAGGAAGCTCATCCTGTATAGGCTTTGTTGGTCTTCATGGTCTGGAGAAAGTTTAAATGTTCCCAACTCTCAACCACACGAAGAAATGGATTAATCATATTCTATGAGTAGACAAGATGGTATGCAGTTAACATGAGGGTCCTGTTCTTCTTCACACCCCTCTACTGGTTGCTCTACTGCTGCTTTAATAATTACACTCCTTCGTCATAGTGTGCCTCTCTTATCTTGTCTGAGGTAAAATCTATAAATAAAATAATTAATTTCTTTTAACCTACTAGCTCTTCTCCTAAACCATGTGTTTACTTACCCCAGTAGTTCATCTCAGCGCAGAGCTGGCTGTTCTTCTTATTGTCGGCTGGCCACCAGCCCAGCTCTTATAATCAAACTTAGTGTCATCGGTCCAAACCCACACCAGACCTGCACGACTCTAAAAGACAAACAGAAAACAGATGATTGGCAGATGTTGACTAATAATTATCATCAGATTAACTTCCCACTCTGTCACCAACTACCAACGTTTCTTTGTTGGCTGTTAAACTATTAAAGGTAGGATATGTATTTCTAATGTAAGAATCCATATCTTACCTCTCTGATTTTACATTTATTAAAGGGAAGACCGAGATGTACTATTTGTGGTTGTTTGACTATTTTGAACAATTATTGATGTATAGATATATACACGTATAAATGCAATTGGAATATTTTTGCAACCAATTACAGTTTAAGACTTTCCTCCTGGAAACGGGTGTTTAGGACCTCAGGGAGTTTATGTCTTATTTTCTCAGCTACATTCAACTGTAAGACCGCAATACCTAACTGTCATGTGACCACTCTTTATGTGACGGGCCAGCAGCCAGCATAACTTAGTACTATATTATTTGAATTGTTGTGCAGAAGTTTGTGCAATATCACAAAACCTGTTCTTGAGAATGCGTTGAAGTAGCAGTGGTGGCCTAGTGTTTAACCCTCGTGCTGTCCTCGAGTCAAATTTGACCCATTTCCCAAAAATGTTGATGTCAACAAGGCAACAAAACATTGAGGTGAAAAAGTTTAAAAAATATTGGAAAAATTGACAAAAACTATGAAAACAAAAACTACCACTGGAAGTAAGCGTAAAAAAAATTAAAATCTTGACAACCCCCAGGTTCAATCCCCACCCAAACAGGAAAGAATCTGGGTGGGGAAAGTGAAG
>NC_048408.1:158988-168371 GCF_013103735.1 Etheostoma cragini
AGGGCTAAGACTGGAAGGACATGAGGGATAGTTCAATGGTCTCTGTCATAGGGACAAAACATCTACACATTTTGACTTAGTAGAATAGACTAGTTCGGTGCCCAGTGAAAATGTGTCTGTTTAGGACGGGCCGATAGCTTCACCTGTGGTACTGCTGCTTGCAGCTTTCTCTGAAACCATTGTACACCAGAACGACCTGCAAATGGACCCCAAAGCACGGTCAATGCAAGGCAACTCTCAGCAACTCAATAAGATAAAGTGTCAGCAAATAAAGCCTTTTTATTGAGTTTGCTCTATGAAATACTCTGAATTTATTTATTAATATCTTATATCCAACACTGTCCAAACGGCTCAAAGTTAACCCTAAATAACTAACTAACCCAAACGCAACTTTGTAGGGTACCCAGGACGCTGAAGGATTGTTTGTGGTTGGGTCAACAACACCACCAAAGGCACCTGACCAAGCATCGCTTTCTGGGGCGATGGGAGTAAGAATGTGCTAAAAATACACACTGTATTTATGTTCCAAGTGAAAGCGATCTTACCCTTAACACTACGGTCCCACAATAAGACAAACAGAGTTACCAATGGAGGCAGCGGTAGAGCAGCAACTCACGTGGTCTACATTTAAAATGACTGTTTCTGTCAAAGGAGTCTGGTTGCTTTGAAGAGAGCAGAGATAACAGCTTCAGTTCCCGTTGTAAAGGGCTGTCTGACACCAAGGTTAAGAAGTGGAAATATTGTAAATATAGTGTACACTTAAAGGGACACTGGCCAATTTAAAACCAGGTCTGTGTCATGGCAGGTCTGTGTCATGGCAGCGTGTGTGCAGTTGATCGCTTTCCCACCATTGGTAGTCTGACAGGGTTTTTATCAGACACGGAGTGATACTTATTGTGCATATATTGTGCATATATATATGTATACACACACACGGGTCAAAAGTTGGGGGTAAAATACAAATTTCCATGCCACTCCATATAGACAGAACACTAGCTGATCTGGGTGGGTGGCTGATATTTAATAAAATATCTATATTTCCAATTATTAACAAGCATTCATCGTGTTGTTTCACTGTACTTTCTTTTCGATAATTACAAAAAATAGTGTAATAAATAAGTGCTCACATCAAAAGAAAAGATATAGTGTCCCTTGCATAACACATTATGAACAAGCAACTAAATGGTCTTTAAGAAGATTCCATTATTCTGTCTTTCATTTGGACTTGGTCTTAACTAGTCCTGGTCTTGGACTTGACAATGGTTGTCTAATTTCACCTTGTCATCACTGCTTTACTTCATTTCCATCCTGCAACATACAAGTCAACAGCTCCATCTTCTGGCAAGTCAGCAGAGCATTTCATGAATAACTGGAAGTTTAAGTTAGCAGACAATGGAGCTCTACCCTGAGCAATAACTGTTGCATGGAAAATGGCAGCCCAAAATTTAAGTGTTACTATTTGTGCAGGACTGCAAGTAGTAACTCTTCGGATGTGGGCGAAGGTTTACCACCGTCTTATCAGTCACAAACCTTGCATTGCTGTTGAGTCTGGATTTGTCAGACTTGGCCATTGTTCTCGCCAAATGTTCTAGTTGGTCTCGACCGAGTCCTGCATTACATACTTTTTTATATAAAGTAACTTCATCCTTCAAAACACAACCCTGGATTCACATTGGTTCATAAAACAGGTATTTGTTTATTACCAAATCCATCTAGAACGGGCATTGACATTGGTCGCCTGGTACACTTCTGGCTACATCGTATAAAGTTAATTTGTTAACTTAGGTTCTGGAGCAGGGCCACGCCTAAACCACACCTCTAATCACCAAAAAAACATACATATTGTGCTGATTGCTTGACGTAAGAGGGTCAGCGTTCCATGCGCTCAGCCGGGTCCGGAGCTGTGGCTAAGCTCACCTGATGTCAACTACGATCCGTACAACGATATATTCGAAATAGGGCATGATTTAGTCACGCAGCAGCAGTCTGATCCCGTCGTGTCTCTTCGGCACTGATTATGGTACGCGGTCCCCATGCCTCGGCTTCGCCCATATCTCCACTCCTCCCCGGCTCCAAGCAGCTTCCAGCAGCTCTCAGGCTTCTTCGCCTCAGTCTGTAAGGTCGGGAAACCGAAGCCGCGGGGATCGGCGTCTACCTTCTCCTTGTCATACGCCTTCCTCCGGTAGAGGCGGCTGCTACTCTCCTCAGGTCTGCGCCCTCCTCCGTGGCGCGGCCGTCTCTACATACACAGATGACACCCTCTATCTGAGACTGGACCGTTGCCCACCTGTAACGGTACCTCAACAATAACAGAGCTGCATAGTACCGGCTCTTCCTAGCCCACGTTGCTACCCCGGAGGTGGCAACCACTGGGCCTCCGGCACTTCCAGGTCCCCTGCGTGACGCCGCCCCGGCCAGCGGCGTCAGGCATCACCAGCTCCCCCTGGAGGGGGTCAGGTTGTATTTCCTCTGCCTTTTCATCTCTTTCTTTGCAGGCTTCACAAGACTCCTGTGCACATACATTCTTTCATCCCTTCATCCCTCCCTCTACCCTTTCATTCAGCCCTCACGGATACGGGGTGGGCCTCTCCTTTCTATGCAGAACTCCTATTTTACTTTGCTCACGTGTTGACAACTTCTCTCTGGCCTCGGCGGCTCCGTTCACTCAGCCTACTGCATCAGCCTCCATCACTACCCCAAGCGGCAACAACCACGGGGCCTCCAGCACTTCTGGGTCCCCCGCCAGCATTGGCCACGGCCAGTGGCATCACGCCTCACGCCTGTGATGCCACTGGTCATCCCAGGCATTCCGATCTTACATTCACAAACAATCTCAACAATCTCCGTCAAGCCCACACACAATCTGACAATTTCTGGGGTCTGTAAACTATTCGGGCCAAAACTGCTTCTGAGACGTAACCCCCACTCTTTGTCTCCTCCACCCGGTCATAATACATCCTCCCAGACCAGCCATCAGACAACATCCACATCAATTCATCTATCTGCACATTCATAATGTTCATAAAATCTTTAACTAACACATGATTGTGGCTTGGTCCATGCTAGTGAAATGTGTATTAATATAGTAGTAAAGTTATGTAAAACCTTCTATTTAACTTAAGTTACTGCCAACCTTGAAGTATTTTGTTTGTCAGTAGTGGACAAGGTTACTTGAGAGGGATCTACCAACCTTACGGATCAGCACCTACTCTTGATTTATGTCTTATTTCTTTTGTAAATATGTAAATAAGTTAAGTCAAAATTCATTTTTATTTCTACCTTTGCTTTTCCCACTGTGATGTGTCAACATGTCAAAAAGGTGCATTGTTTTAAAGCCCATCTCTACACATCCATGTTCCACAGGTCGTTCCACCTGACTAATCAGACTGTGTGGCCTTTACAGGCTCAGCTTGATTGCTACGTATTACAATTTTTCCCCGTTGGTTTGGCTCATTACTTGAAACAGAAATTACATTCTCCAAACTCTAAGTGATTTGGCAAAACAGTCTTACAGTTCCCTAACCAAACTATAACTCACATGCAAAATTTCATATCTCTCCCAAAACTGTTCATTCATGCTTCAAAACTAAATTACTTTCCCATATAAGAGTCAGGGCCACGAAAATGGCAAAGATCCTCCTCAATTGCTTTTGCTCATTTCTTGAAACACACTGGACGTTTCCACACTCTTGGTGCTTTTGCCAAAATAACTTGGATGGTTCAGCACATCACCATGGTTCACCTGCAAAAGCTCATATCTCCCAAAACAGTTCACTCATGTAACAAAGCTAAATTTCTTTCTCTTTTAAATAGCCAGTGCCCCCAAAATGCTTCATCCCGTCATTGAGTAAGCACTGCAAGTCCAAATGTGTAGATGTTTTGTCCCTATGGCAGAGACCATTGAACTATCCCCCCATGTCTTTCCAGACTTAGCCCAGTCCTTCATTGACAATGGTTACTGTACTGTTTTTGTCTAGCTAACAGAATACACTTGTGGATACTGAGAACCAGTATTAATGCAAAGAAATGACTGGAGCATTTATTGTAGAGAATAAGTAGGCTGACACTGAAGTATTGAGAGAACAGTGACTGAAAATCTAATTCAATCTACACATTGGTCTTCTTAAAGATCTAAATAGATTTTCTCTGAACCCTGAGAGACAATCCCTCTGCAGTGAATGAGATGCAGTTTTCCCCCTCAGTCTAACCAAGTCTATACGTTCAGGGATCATTTCTAGAGTTTCTGACTTGAGGAATGTGTTTCTAAAGCATTTGGTCTCGCTGACCATGATGATGAGTTGTGATATTCCTTTCTGAGCGTGAAGCTGACAGAGAGTAATGATTCACTTCATATGCTCTCTGTCTTTGATGATCGTTCTTTGTTTCTTTATGGAGCATTGAGGAAGGAAATGTGATCAGAGTGGTAGTAGCATATATGTGGAAATCTAATATAAGTAATGATAAATACATGCTAAGTTTTCTAATAAACTACGGTTATTGCCAGTCTTGAAGTATTTGTCTTGTCCATGGTGGACTAGGTTACTTGAAAGAGGTCTACTAATCTCAAAGATCAGCACCTAGTGATGGCAGTCTGACCCTGAAGCTTCGATACGGCCTTCAAACCATTAACTACAACTCCATTTTAACCACTGCTGAAGGTTGCTTTGGTACGAGATTCTTCATTCTCTGAATGAATCAGCTGAGTGGTTCGCAGCGCCACCGCCACACGGAGACCAGTCTGCTGCCACGGCAACTGGCAAAACTGTTTTTATGAACGCCGGCGACATCCATTCCCTCTGAATGAATTATCTCTAAATGTGGAGAGGTTGTGAGAAAAAAAGAAACTGGCTCAGTCAAAAAATGTGGAAAAAATAATGTTCCTTAATAAAAATTGTTGAGTATTCCCTGTCCCGCACACGCCCCCGGCCATAGTTACACAAGCACACCCAACTTGGGCCATATTTTCCCAATACCCAATAAGACAATACACAAATCCATCCATCTTTATTTTAAAAGAATGCTATCCCATTGTTAGTACACATGAGTGTCACTAGTCTAAAGCCTCCAGTCCACTATCTTGTTGGGATCATTTGGATGCAGCCTTGGCCCTTCACCAGGCAAGCTCGCTGTTACTGAAGCTTCTAGCAATGAACCCATTTTCAAACCACTTCCTCTCAGTGGTTCAGTGCTCCACCAAAGCTTCATTTCCCCTTCACTATCAGCACCTACTTTCTTGACTTTGTATTCAGCTTTTTCTACTGTGACATGTCAAAATGTCAAAAGGTACATTGTTTGAAGCCCATCTCTACACATCCATGTTCCACTTCCACAGGTGTTTCCACTTGACTAATCAGACTGTGTGGCCTTTACAGGCCTTATCATGTGCCAGTTGTCCAGTTAGGACGCTTTTTAAGCACACCAAGTCCGCTGTGTCCCTCTCAGCATCCCAGTTACCTGCACCGGGTCTCGCTCTCTGCAGCCGCACCTTCATCACGTTGCCATCTGTTGCTGCGTCTTCTCTGTGTCCTCTTGCTGCGTAACTTTGTTTTAAATTCAGCAAGACATATTGTCTCATCACATTGTGTGACATGGATCTCGATTGGTTTAAGGACTCCAGTGTCCTTTAACTCTCGCAAACGAAGATGGCCCAGGAATTTCACCTCCCATAACTCTTTTCATCTCTATGACAGAGGAGCCGCGACCAGCGGCTACCGTGGGTCGTATCTGCAGCCCGTCTGCTCATGGTGCTAACAGCGTGCTAACCTTCTCCAGTACACCGGAGGGAACACGCTCTATAAATCTCTCTGGTTTCTCTGGGCCCATAACCTTAGGGGCATATAAGCACACCGGCACATAGCTCATTAGCTTTTTTCTATTCAGCAGGCACGTTGGTTGATGTTGTGTTTGAATGATTCCATGTATCCTAGTCACCTGGAAGTTGCAGTATATCCGAGCAGTTAACCAGTTCCGGAGATGTGTGTCTCCCTGCCCGCATTTCATCTCGGTAGGAGACTCTCATGAGCTGTGTGTTGCTTGTTTGGGCCTGTTGCATGCCACGGCAGCTCTCGAGGGGGCTGTTTGTGTCCATTGCGAGGCCCTGCCCGTGCGCGTACTGAGGTCCCGCACGGCCCTCTTTTCCGCAAACGGCCAGATCCGCTCTCCCTGTGGCTCGGGCCCCGCGGCTGCTGAGGCGGCTCGGCGGTTTCAGTCACGTGGATCGCAGCGAGATCTGCTGGAGGTTTCCGAGACGGCTGTTGCTCCGTCTCGTCCTTTGTCTGCCGCTTCCGACTCCCCCAGTCCCCGTTCGTGGGCCGGGCTCTCGGCTTCTTCTGTTCGGGACGCTAAACAACGTAGTGATTGCACTCTGGCTCTGAGGAGCTCGTTGTGCTTGGCAGCGTGGAGGAGGGAGAGGACTTCCGGGTGTCGGGGCGACGTCATCAAAAGAGAGCCGCGCCCGATTGTGATGTCATGAGCTGTGGCAAAACGTGGTCTGGATTGGCCACAGGCTGTCTGGGAGCCACCGGTGGCAGACTGGATGATTGCTTCCTGCAGAGCCACTCCGTGCCCCCGCGCCGGTCCTTAACGTTTTTCCAGGATTTGCACGGTGAGTTGTATAAATCATGGGATTAATTTTACTCTGCCTGGCTTTCTACTCCCCAGCTGCTGGAGTATGGCAATGTGGCGGGGATTAAGGACTACGGCTACGGGACGATGCCGCGGGTTGTAGACATTCTGGTGAGTTACCTCTCTCCCCAGCAGATGTCGTCTTTCAGCCAACCGGTGCTGCCCACGGGACCGTGTCTTCCTCGTTGGTGGGGAAGGCGGCGGGCCAGGCTGGACTGAGCCTGCACACCATGGCGGTTTTGCTGGCCTACCAGGCGGGCCTGTTGCTGGAGATGGGCCACCCACCGTCAGCGCCGGAGACGGAGTGTGGCTTCTCGCGGTCCCCCTTGTGCAGCTCGGGACGCAGGGCAACGCTCCCGCGCATCCCTCCCCGGCAGGTCGGACCTGAGGGACGTCAGCTAGTCTCGTGGAGGTCCTGACTGTTTAGCCCCCGGAGGCCGACTGAGGTCCGGTCCATGGTGGCCGCTAGCGTTGTTGTCCCGCCGCTGTGGCGCTCGGGAAGCGCTAGCCGCCACCGAGCCTTCCCCGCTCTGCCAGCCCCAAGGGGTGGCAGTGGGCCGGAGGTTTGGCTCCCGAACTGCGGTTCATCGGCAGGTTCTACCTGGCAGCCCGCTTCAGGGGCTCGTCCTTGATCGGCACGTTGCACCTACCACCAGCCCCGCCGGCCTGTTTCTGCGGCTGGTGCTTCCTGGTTCCCATGAAGGACGGAGACCCGCGCCCTATTCTGGTTCTGCGGGTTCTGACCGGTCTCTGAGGAGACTCATGTTCAAGATGCTCACCATCCCCACCGTTGTGTGTCACATCCGGTCCGAGGACTGGTTTATCACATGGATCTGAGGGTCACATACTTTCACGTCTCCATTTGTCCTTCACACAGGAAGTTCCTGAGGTTCACCTTTGGGGGCCTGGCGTACCAATATCAGGTTCTTCCCTCCGGCCTGGCACTCTCCCCTCGTACTTTCACCAAGTGTGTGGATGCGGCACTGGTCCCTTTGCGGCTCCAGGGCATCCCGGTCCTCAATTACATTGACGACTGGCTTATCCTGGCTCGGTCTTGGGAGTTGGCGGTTTGCCATCGAGATGTCGTCCTTGCACATGTTCTTCGTTTGGGGCTGAGGCTCAACGCGTGAGTGTGGCACCCGCCCAAAGGAGTGTGTTCTTAGGGGTGGTGTGGGACTCGTTTACTATGCTAGCACGTCTATCTCCGGCACGTGTCGAGTCCCTTCTGGCCACGGTGAAGAATGTGAGGCTGGGCCGCGCCATCACAGTGAAACACTTCCAGAGGGTGTTGGGCCTCATGGCAGCTGCTTCCAGCGTGATACCTTCTGGTCTTCTGCACGTGAGGGCCCTGCAGTGGTGGCTGAAATCCAAGGGGTTCTCCCCGAGGGGAAACCCGTTCCGCCTAAAACGGGTTGCGCACAGATGTCTTCGTGCCCTATCGGTGTGGAAGAAGTCTTTGTTCCTGTCCCAAGGAGCCGTGCTGGGGGCACCCTGTCGCCGTGTAATCGTTTCAACAGACGATTCCCTCGCTGAGTGGGGCGCGGTCATGGACGACCGCTCTGCAAGGGGTGTTTGGCAGGAGCATCACTCGTCATGGCCCATCAATTGCCTCGAGATGCTGGCCGTGTTCCGGGCTCTGAGGAGCTTCCTGCCTGCACTCCTGGGTCACCACGTGCTGGTCAGGTCTGACTATACAGCAGTGGTGGCCTATCTGAATCACCAGGGGGGTCTGCGCTCGCCCCCTCTATGCAGACTGGCGCATCAGATCCTCCTGTGGTCCCAGCGGAGACTGCTCTCTCTCAGAGCCATGTTTATCCCTGGGCTTCAGAATCAGGGTGCGGACCTGCTGTCGAGACAGGGGCTGAGGCCCGGAAAGGCGGCTCCACCCCAAGGTGGTGGAGTCCTTGTGCGGAAGGTTTGGACCTATAGACGTGGACTTGTTTGCATCTCGGGACACTCCGCACTGTCCTCTGTGGTTCTTCCTGACGCCGCCGGCCCCTCTAGGGCTGGACGCCATGGTGCGTGAGTGGCCGAGGCTGCGTCTGTACGCTTTTCCCCCAGTCGCTCTGCTCCTGGGGATCCTGGAGAGGGTCCGCCGGGAGGGCATCCGCCTGCTTCTGGTAGCGCCATTCTGGCCAACCCGAGTGCGGTTCTTGGACCTGATGGCGCTCCTGGACGGTCCACCATGGCAGGTCCCTCTGAGGAGGGATCTGCTGTCCCAGGGTGAAGGCCGGGTTCTTCACCCTTGCCCCACCCTGTGGCGGCTGTGGGTCTGGCCCTTGAGGGGGCCCAGTACCTAGAAGCGGGCCTGACGGCAGGAGCGGTCGAGACTCTCCTTAGCTTCAGGGCCCCGTCTACACGGAGGATGTATGGCCTGAAATGGAATGTCTTCTCTGCCTGGTGCAGAGGACGCATGCTGGACCCTGTTACCTGCCCGGTGGTTCAGGTGCTGGAGTTTCTGCAGGACCACTTCTCTGCGGGGCTCTCCCTATCCACCCTCAAGGTATACGTGGCAGCCGTTTCAGCTTTCCACGCCCGTTCGAGGGATGGGTCTCTGGGGAGGCTTCCCCTGATCGTGCAGTTCCTCCATGGGACCCGGAGGACGAGACCTGCGACTCGCCCTAGAATTCCCACCTTGGTACCTGACCCTGAAGATGGCCTTCCTCCTTGCTATCACCTCGCTGAGGAGGGTGGGGGATCTCCAGGCTCTTTCGGTTGCTTCCCGATGCCTGGAGTTTGCCCCGGGTAATGTGAGGGCC
>NC_048408.1:168471-173296 GCF_013103735.1 Etheostoma cragini
ACTTTGTCGCCTTCAGAATGCCTTTGCTTGTTGCTGCATCCGACACACTCTCCTGGGGCCTCCACTGGGAAAGGACAGTTTTTGCATCCGGGCAGTTGGTGGTCCACTCCTGCTTGGCAATCCAGGAAGTCATTCTGCTTTCAGAAGGTAGACGCCTGGAGAATGTGGCTGTGGAAAGTTTCTCTCCATTTAGTCAAATTTTTCATGTACTTTCATGAACTTAGTCAACTATGACATTTTAGATGTATAATGGAATACTTACAAAGTATTAGTCTGGTCCTCATATCCCGCTGCTCTGCCCGCCATTGATCATAGCATCTGCGTCATGATTCCCTGTGAGGTGGGCCCGCTTGGACTTCTTAGGGACCACCCCAGTGATGGTCACAGGAAACTCTTTGGTTAGCAGCTGAAATGCAGTCTGCTCATCCATCCTTTGGGGAGTAAAGGAAGCTGCAACCCCTCTGGAATGCTTTGCACTTGGTTCCTTTTCTGAGCTAAAAAAACAAAGGATTACAATTAGAACATGTATGCAGTCAAATTAAATGTATTTAAAGTAAAACAAAAGTAAATTAATAACGACATTGTCAGTGTTGTACATTTAGTGAAATGTAGTCAAGAAAACCTAGTTGCAACATATTTAAAAAGGCTAGGTTAAGCTGAACTTACTCTTTATCTCCAACTACTTCTTTCAAGATCAAATAAACTTCTTTTACTCGATCCATCTGGGCCACGCTGTAGTTCTTATTGGCTGTCACGTTGCTGGGAGATGGGTACGTTGCAACTAGGCCCTCCTCCGTGGTGTTTTTCAATCCTTTGACGGTGGTCTCAGAGGCCCGCCTGGCCATCTGGCTAGTGAAGTTCGGGGATTTGGAACTAAAAGCAAAACAAAATTACACATTAATGATGTGATTTCCAAGCTTGCCTGTGTTTCTCAGAGATTCACAGAGAATTAAAAGTAATATCTGGTCAATATTGTTTACTAACTATGACAATTGTGAATTTATGACACAATTCACTTACTGTACATGGAGACGGCTGAGGTCATTGGTTGCACTGTGAATTGGCCGTCCAGTGGAGGAAATTAAGAATCTTTTACAGGTGAGATTATCTTCTCGCTTAATGTCCACTTTGTCTCTGTTCACAAACCTTGCAGCATTGTCAACCTGGAAGGAAAAAAATAAGATGTTAGACGTGTGCTTTAACAGGGAAGCTAAGATTCAAACTAATTAAACATCTCCAAAGTGTAATTATTGGTATGTTACCTCCTGTTGACAGTTGGTCCCACCCATGTTGTGGGTCAAGTACTTATGAAAACACTTCATGTGCTCTTCCTCTTCATATGTACTTCCAGGGTACTTTTCGTTCAAGCCTTCTTCTTCCATTCCACGACGGAGTGCTGTAGTCAACTTAGAACTGTTGGGCCTGAGGAGATGAATTATGAACATATTGTTTTGTAACATAGCAATGTAATATTGGCTTTAGCATGTTTTGTGCATGTCTGCATTGTAACTTGTTTATATATGTATACTCACGGTTGATAGAGCTCATCAGATGAGTGACTGGATGGTTGAGCCGATGGAGCAGTCGGAGGAACGGGAGAAGAAGGGCCAGGAGGAGAATCTGTTAAGTTCCTAACAAAAATCCCTCTCTTCTTCATATCTGCGACAAGAAGACTGCGGTCACACTCATCTCGGACCATTTTCTTGAGGTCTCCATAATCCCATACTGTTGCAGTGCAAAGAACTCTGTAAACTGTCTTTTTACCTTCAGCAACAACTTCAGATACCAGCTCAGGAGGGCCCTTCTTCAGACACACTCTTCTTAGATGATCTGGCAAGCTCTGCTGAGGCTTCAACCAGTACTTGCAGACCAGGAAGTGTCTATTCCTAAAATAAAAAAAGGAATTAGAAAGGCATCTATTTAAAAATTAGAGAAAGTGCCAGCAACAAACAATTAGTCCTACTTACTCAGAAGAAGACATGGTCAGATCCAGAAGGTCTAGGATCCAGATGATGTGTAAGGAAATAGCAGCTATCTCACTGGGCACACAGAGTCTGCACATTCAGCTAACTGGAAATGACTTGAGGAAATTGGATTTAACCTGTGCCTGGCCTTAAACAACACTCAGGGGGCTGGGCTTGTTTCAACCAATAACTGGGGCTTCAGGGGGTATTGCTCGACTATGATAGGACATACTTTCCCCAGCATTTTATATAATAATAGACCAATATAATGACAATACCTCCCAAGTATGTAAAACACAGCAACTGACCGAGACCAATTGGCCAAAACAAATGTGGTCAGGTGCTAAGTGCTAAGCCAAACATGTGCAGCATCAAACTGCATCATGGGCCATTAAACAGCAATCAGCAAGGCATTCCAATGGTACAATGAGAAATTATAACTCTCTGAATTAGAAAACATGTTATAGCACAAGTAGAGCTTAAAACCAGCTTCTGCCCAGAGTCAAATCCAACTCAGATGGAAGGATATGACAAATTACCAAAGTTAAAACATTTAAACACTTGTTCTTTTCTTGATACATTTTTCTGGTTGCACAGCAATGCACTGCCAACGTAACAGGAAAAATATGAATTCAGATTTTCAGTAATGTGAAGAAGGAAAGATGCCCATTTTCCATAAATTATGAATGGATGTCTGATGTGGACTGAACCACTCAGCTGTAGTAACCTGCCTTTGACAAATGAAAACAAGAAGAATCCCAATTGAATTAACACTTCCTTCTTTATTTCTATTTCTGAAACATAAAAAGATCCCAGAGGGAGGTCCCAGGTCAAATGATTTGGACTTCGAATGGTTGAATCTGCTGGTCATAGAATACACTGGCTCTGTATACTATATGACATGTCAATTTTGGATTTTATCATTAAAATGCTTATGTCTTGTAAATAGTGGCTTTTCCACCATTTGATGCACTGTGTCTAGTTCTTCCCTCAGCTCTTTTTCAACCCTTTCTGTCACATCTGTTTTAAAATCTGCCAAGTCCCGTTTGGTAAAGTGAACAGCTAGAGACCACGCCTCACTCCAGTTTGTTGTCCTGACATTAGTTTTTAAGCTGATTAAATTCTTTTCTATAACCTCCTCTAAATGTCTAGCTATTAGTGAGATTGTAGCTTGAGTCCAGTTTTTAGCGACTAGATGGTGCACTTCACCGTGCTCTGGTTTAGTTTTGACCGTTTCTACTTAAGTGACATAGGCAATATGTAAGTTAAGTAGAAACTGTAAAAGATAGATAGATGGATAGATAGATGGATAGATGGATAGAAATGATAAATGAGATAATTAGAAGTAAGAGATATGAAACCACATCCCATTGGTAAGCCACTACATGAAGCAACATGAAGACATGAGTGATTGGAGAGCTGTTGTCCCCAGTCCCAGAGAGGACCCTAGATGAGGAAGAGATGTAGAGGCAGCTTTAAAGTTCATCTGTGATATAGTCAGCTTGTTTCATATCACCAAGAAATGTCTTTTTAATTCTAAAAAACATTTAAAAGGGGTTGATATCAACAAGCTGGGACATAATCTGAGAAACTCCAGCTCTAGTGATGAACTTCTAGACAAAGGGGGTCAGGTCTCCAAGCAGTTAGCACCTGGAACTGATGGCTGCCCATGGCTTTGTCTTGCAGAAGGACTGGCTGATGAGTGATGGAGGACATGAATGGGTGCTCACTCTGGCCAACTGCTGTTGGCATAATTGAACATTGACCTGGGGGGGGGGACACTTGTATGAGAACCTGACTTTGTTTAGTGGGATTTTTCCAAGTAATTTCCACAGTAGATAAGGACATGTTGGGCGTCCTTAGGAACATGATGAGCTGTTGTATGTGCATCAAATTTCAAATTCAACAGGAAACCATATTTGGCCATTTGGGATCAGTGCTAAGTCAGGAACTTTAGAAACAGAGTTGTTTGAGCTAGATTCTCTCCATAATTCCGCATTAGATTTGGACATGTTGGGTTTTGTTAGAAACATGAGGATGTTTAGTATGTGAATCCGCTTTCAAACTCAAAGGGAAACCTTATTTTGGGGCAGTGCATTGTCTGGAAATTTAGCAACAGTTTGTTTTCACCCCCTTAATTCCAGAGTAGATATGGATATTTTGGGGCTCCTTAGGAACTTGACAAGCTGTTCCAGGCTCAGGTGGTGTGTGGAGGACATAATGTGCTCTGTGAAGCAGTCAGTAAGCTGTAGCGGAGGGGGGAGTTTAAGGACATCAGCCAGCTGGTCAGCACAGTCTTTAAGCACCCGTCCCTGTATGTTATCGGGGCCCGCTGCTTTTTGTGCGTTCTGGATGTATGCAGACACAGATTCAGCATCCTCTTCATGTTGGTTTTCAGTTGCAGCTTTCATGAACATGTCCCAGTCCATTCACTCAAACAGTCCTGTAATGCTTACGCAGATCAGTGGTTTTCCTCTGGTAAGCTGGGGCCTGTATGCAGGAATTCGCATTACAGAGAGATGGTCTGACGAGCCAAGGTGGGGTTGGGGGGCTGCCTTGAATACTGCCTTGATGTCTGTGCAGGCTCTGTCTAGTGTGTTTGAGCCTCTGGTTGCAAAGTTCACATACTGTTGGAATTGGAGGAAAACTGTCTTCATGTTGGCCTGATTAAAGTCTCCAGCAACAATGAAGACAACCTCTGGATGTGTGGTTTGCATGTCAGTGATGGAGCCGTGGAGCACACTCAAAGCCTCCTTGGTGTTAGCACTGGGGGGGTGTGAACTTAGACTTAGGCTGAATCCCAATCCTTCCCCTTACCCCTTCCCCTTACCCCTTCGCCTAGCTTTTGCGCGTTCACGCGG
>NC_048408.1:173396-174399 GCF_013103735.1 Etheostoma cragini
CACAGTTGTCCAAGCAGACCCAGCTGAACTATTTAAAAAGTTTAAAAAGGTTAGCAACATTTCCTTCTGGGTATTTGATACCGTCAACACTTGCGTGGAGTGTAGTTTTAATGTTCAACTGCTTAAATACTTGTGCTACTTCCCCCAGATTCCTGAGGTTCCACACCGACACAACCAGCATGGTTACCGACAACCCAACCATGTACACTCTCTGCAGAAGCTTCATTGACTTCATTAGTAGCTTGCAGATTATCTGCTCCCGGGGGCTCAGCAAGGAAATTGTCAAGAGGAGGTTAGTTACATTTTTAATTGGATTACATTACAGATGTGACCAAAGGGCCAATTAATGATATTAATTAGTTACTCATTTGTTTGACTTTTCTTATGTCTTAGGTATGACAATCTGATGGGGCCTCAGATAGAGCCCAAGGACTGCCTAGCCGTGCTAAAAGCCGCCAAAGGGGATTTCATGAAGATCATGGGAATGCTGCTTGCTGACAAAAGTCTCAACTTGGAAATGGCAGATGGTGCTCTTGTCCTGTACTACCTAGAGGCTGTGGTGATCCTAAAGCACCTACAGAGACCGGGGGTGGTGGAGCACATGACTGTGAGTATTGAGGTACTGTTTCCAACATCACTGTTATAAATTGACAGCATTGCATTGTTACATTAATTTTACTAATCCATGTCATATCCATGTGTTGTGCAGGTGACTGAGTGGATCAGCAGGAAGAAAGATCCGAGTGGGAACACTATCATTGCAGTCGTGGAACACAAAACTGCAGCCCAACAAGTGGCAGGGTTTGCCCTTTCACAGGAAGAGGAGATGGTAAGTTACTGTGAAAAGCTGTGGAGTACCTGTTCAATATTAGATATAAATATTTATTCCTGTTTATTACTCTGCCAACAGTGGTTTCATGAGTACTTCACACGGGTGCGTCCGGTTTTCCTGTTGAACAAAGAAGAGGATGAGACAAGAGGCAGGTTTTTCATCTCAACCAAA
>NC_048408.1:174499-180496 GCF_013103735.1 Etheostoma cragini
TATTTCTGCCTTGAATGGACTCTATACATCGCATAGATTGTATAGCTATATATATATATATATATATATATATATATAGAAGGTCTATGATACATTGCTACGTGCTTAACATATACCGCCCTGTATCACACGGGAGGACACAGGAGGACACAGCAGCTGATCCACTTTGGGGCTAAAAACGAGCAGATTCATATGTTCATGTTGTACCCATTCATTATTGCCTTGGTAGCCTACTGTATTATTGTAATAATTTGTAATTAATTCCTGTTCATTGTTCATGCAATTGTATATTGTTGTTGGTTTTGATATGGGA
Organism: Etheostoma cragini; assembly: GCF_013103735.1. Classification (NCBI taxonomy): domain Eukaryota; kingdom Metazoa; phylum Chordata; class Actinopteri; order Perciformes; family Percidae; genus Etheostoma; species Etheostoma cragini. Next base: position 174,813 of record NC_048408.1, read on the forward strand.
CACTGATGAAATGTGAGCCAAAAGGCTTCAGACTGGTCTGGAATATCAGAACAGCTGTAGTTAATTTGTTTGTTTGGGGTCTTGTGTGTATTTTTTTAGTTTTACACATATGAAGCCTTTTTATGTGTGCGACATGTTAGTTATGGTTCTTATAGTTGATAATGGTTCTGTAACATCATTTTATGTAACGTTTTTGCCTGTTATGTTCAATTTATCACCAATAAAGACAGATTTTTGTAAACAAAATGTTTTTGTGAACATCAATGACATTCAAAACGGTGATAACTGAAACAGATATACAACACAGCATGTATACAGGGTGTACATGTATGTATATGTACACATGATGCATGTGTATACACATTTCTATTGCAGACAGACCTAAGTACTACACAGATAAGAACATCTGCCTCTGCACTACCAAAGTGAACCTAAAATAACTATAAAATATATAACACACACTGTTGTCCAAACCCACACAATCAACAGACAAAGACAGCATCTTGGAAGTTTGTGATCAATACTGTATGGTGATGTCACCAAGTGGTGTCCCATTTCATAGGGGTATGTTTTCACCCCTTACCCCTACCCCTTGGTTTCAAGGGCCAAGGGGTAGGGGTAAGACGGGGAAATGGGATTCAGCCTTAGACTTCTCTTTATTGATCCTTTGGGATAACTCCCGCAGGAAATTGAAATTTCCAGCAGCAGTTTCAGCAAGAACAAAGAAATAAATAATAAAAAGACAGTATAGAGACAACAAAATACCAATAAAAATAATAACAACAATAATAACATTTGTCAAGTAAACAAAGAAAAGACCATAAATTATTATTAAAGTGTCAGTGTTTAGTCCAGTGTTAAAAATGATTATAAAGTGACCTGTGGTGAATTTAAGTCCAGGTGTGTGTGTATGTATGTATTGTACTCTCTGCCCTATTTCCTCCTCCCCCCGAGTAAGGAGTTGTACAGTCTGATGGCATGAGGGACAAAGGAGTCCTTCAGTCTGTTGGTCCGGCACTTGGGAAGGAGCAGCCTTCCAAAGAACCGGCTCCTCTGGGTGCAGATGACGGTGTGCAGGGGGTGGCTGGCATTTTCAGTAATTGCCAGCAGTTTGTCCAATGTCCTCCTCTCTGCCACCGTCACCAGTGAGTCCAGCTTCATGCCGACCACAGAGCCGGCCCGCCTGATCAGTATATCCAGCCTGTGGGTGTCTTTCTTTGATATGCTGCCCCCCCAGCACACCACAGTGTAAAAGAGGACACTGGTGACCACAGACTGGTAAAACATCCACAGCAGTTTGCTGCAGATGTTAAAGGAGCGCAGCCTCCTCAGGAAGTACAGCCGGCTCTGAACAGCGGTAATCATGACTGTGGTGAATTCCCTGTGCAGATAGAAGGGTCGACATTTTATGGTCAACAACTTGATGTCCAGAGAGCAATGATTTGTTACCACCTTGGCATTGTTACCCCAGCTGTTGTTAGTGTAGATGCAAACACCACCACCCGGGGTTTTAACACCGAGAGTGCAGCACATAGTTGTCAAAATCTTGATTCTCTGTTCTCCATAATTCCACAGTAGACATGATATATTTTAATTAAATATATAACGGTTCCCCGGGACCTGAAGGACGAGGTGATGGCAGTTGAAAAATACGATTGAATACAGGACGAGTCTCGGTGACCTGGAGGACGAGGACACTGGGAAATGCAATCAATTGCATGGAGGGTCTCGGGGACTTGAAATAAAATAAACTAGTACACAAGTTTGTCATGTTTAACCAGACTAATTTCAATTCAGGGTGATAGTACCCCACCCCGGACCGTCACTCTGGTATAATCAGAACTTTCTAATGTAGGATGTTTAAGCCTTGTGTTATTCTTCTGGTCCCGGAGACCCTCCTGTATTCTATCGTATTTTTCTGCTACCGTGGTCTCGGCCTCCTGGATTCAGAGACCCATCCTGCTCTTAAACATGTATCCCACTAGCCTCATGTTGTCCTCCGGGGTCCCATAGACCTGTTATTCAACCCTATTTTTCTGCTACCTTGGTACAACAGATCTATGTAGAGGCAACTTTGAGGTTTATCTGTGATACATTAAGTTTCATAAAAAATAATAAAGGGCAGAAAATACATAAACAAGTGTCATTTTAAACAATTTAAAAGGAATTCCTTTCAACAAGGTGTGACTTAATCTGAGAACCAACAACTGGGCAGAGGAACTTCTTGAAAAAAGGTAGGTTGTCAACCAGTTAGCACCTGGAACTAATGACTGGCAATGGCTTTGTCTTGCAAGAGAACTGCCTAATGACCCCATGCTAACATAAAACATGATAACATGAAACATGAAACATGATAACATGATACACTGTCAGAAATAAGGGTACAGTAGGGGTCCATTTCTGTCCCCCAAGGTACAATCTATACTAACGTACCCCATAGGGCTCATTGTTGGACCTCAAGGAACATATATGTACCTTTTTGAGGGTCAAAAGGTACATATATGTTCCCAAGCAACCCTCAAGGGTACAGTTTTTTTACCCTTGAGGGTACAGCCCCAGTAACAAGCCATTGTACCCCTAAAGGTACAATTATGTACTTCATTTTCTGAGAGTGTAACATGATAACATGATAACATGAAACATGATAACATGAAACATGATAACATGATAACATGAAATATGATAACATAAACAATGATAACATGATAACATCAAACATGATAACATGATAACATGATAACATGATAACATGATAACATGATAACATGATAACATCAAACATGATAACATGATACCATGAAACTTGATAACATGATAATATCAAACATGATAACATGATACCATGAAACATGATAACATGATAACATGATAATATGATAACATGATAACATCAAACATGATAACTTGATAACATGATAACATCAAACATGATAACATCAAACATGATAACATGATACTATGAAACATGATAACATGATAACATGATAACATGAATGTGCAATCACTCTGGGATTCACACACTGTTTTCTGGCCAACTGCTGGATTTGCATACATCACACCATAGTGTCATTTTTAACCTAAATGTAACCAGCTACTCAATGGCTGGGCACTTTCATAAGAATAACCACTAATTTGACCTGACAATAAGAGATAATTCAGCGATCCAGATGTTCGGAATTGGGCCAGATCAGATTATAGGTTTGCTCGCTGTAGCTAAAGGATTGAATTATCACAGTGAAAGAACACCACAAGTTACAGGAGAAAGTTTAACTGCATGTATTAATTGCAAGAAGTAACGAGGTAAATATAATTAATACAATAACAATTATACACATCAATTGAAGTAAGGTGAAACTTGGAAAAAGTGGGATCCCATATAAAAAAAGTAGAAAATATACAAAGTATTAAAGTATTAAATGTTCAGTCCAGTTCAATCCAAATAATTTAGACCCGGGTCTGCTAAAATACTGTTCTCATTTCCTTAAGCGCAAAAAGGATATATGTCCTCCTTCAAGGAAATCAAGTGTGCACAAAGTTCGAACGGCTGAGAGACGGGCCTAAACGCTCTCTTGGCTAGGGTATAGTAACACTCAAACTGTATAGGCTGACGCCACAATAACAATATGCCCTTGTAGTGGATGGTATCAATGTTAACAAGCGATCATGTTCATATAAAGCATTTATTTATACTTATATATTGTTTTCACAAGTATTTTATAATCACTTGTATAAAATTACCAATATATTCATGACTTATTTATTTCACTTAGGACTTATTTATTATTAATAATAATAATAATAAATTTTATTTGTAATGCACTTTACATTTAAACAAATCTCAAAGTGCTACAGTCAAGGTCATAAAAGCAAGGTAAAAACATCAAAGTAAAATATTTATAAATAGTGAAACAACATTTTTGTGCAAGGTTAAAACTCATAAGTTCTGCTAAAAAGAAATGTTTTTAGTCCTTTTTTAAAAGTCTCCAAAGTCTGTGGTGCCCTTAGATGGTCAGGGAGGGCATTCCACGTCCGAGGAGCGGCCCATTTTATATGTAGGTTACATAAAGCATTTAAAAGGAATTCCTTTCAACAAGACGGGACTTAACCTTTGTGGGCTTTTTGCTCTGTTGGACACGTATTCAATGCTTGCTAAGAGAAAAATGATGCTTTTTATTATTTCTTCTAATTTAAACTCATTGACCTAGGCTCATTTTCTGTAAATAACTTTCAATGACCGCACATAACTATTAGATATGATGTGTTTGGCTCACCGGGACCCGAGTGTATTTGACTGTAGGTGCTATGAAACTCTTGTGTCTTTCTGCACCCGCTATTCCCACACAGAGTTAATAAATTGTTACATTTCAAGCACTTTCACCTGTTCTGATCTAAGTTCTATGAAATAAGCACCAATAATGGTCAACAATCTTGTTTTTTACCTTTTTTATTGTTGTTTTCTTACAAAAAAGATCATATGTGATTTCACGGGGATAAATGGCAAATACTGATCATAAGTGGTGTATGTATCATTGGTAACTGAGCTAAAGTAAACATATGTTACGTATTTTTACATCAATTGTTATGGCTGTATTGTTTTGAACGCTCGGAACATTGGCTGTTTTACATAACTATGAAGGCCACACAAGGGTTAATCTGAGAACCATCAGCAGCAGAAATTCATCTACGTCTGGAAAAAGGGCAGGTTTTCAACCAGTTAGCACCTTAAGCTAATGACTGGCTCTTGCTTTGTCTTGCATAGGAACTGCCTAATGACCCCCTGCTAACATGAAACATGAAAACATGAATGGGCAATCAAAGCCTTTTGTCATGTCCTGTTTAAACTGGTTGAATTCATATCAACTTCTGTGTTAACTCTGTCCAATCACAGTGGGACGGTCACAGCTCCGCCCTGCCTGACTCAGCTCACCAGGACTATTAATGGTCCCCTCACTCACCGATGAGCCACATTGTGCTGGGACTCCTGGGACCGGCTGACCTCACCTTTTAACAGAGAAGACAGAGCACACGGCTTTGAACCTACCAGAAACTTTTGAGAAGCACAGAGATCACATCACTACATTCAGATAGAAAAGAGAATTCTGCTGTCTTACTACCAGACGTTTATTCCTGCTGGCACTGCTTCAGCTTGTTTTACCTCCACCAAAGTTTAGGCACCCAGGCTACTAAAAAACTTTAGATCCAGACCAAAGGTTTTTCCTTTCCAAATGGCTCCAAAGACGTACGTATGACTGAATTTACCTCAAAAATGAAAGCAATGCTTTTAACTGTAATGTGAAGTTACAAAGACAGCTTTAAGTAAAATGATGTGTGTTTTTTCTGTTTCCAGTGTGTCCAACAGGCACTTCCTGCTGTGCCCGGTGTGCTTGAAGACCCAGGACATGCTGTCGGTCCATCTGCGCAGGGTTTGCATGAAAAAGGACACACCTGAAGCCATTCAGGCTGCATTGGACAGGGCAAAGAGGGACGCCCTCGACATCCTGGAAACTGGCCGAGTGTTTGAGTACAGGCTGCTCAAAAATATGATAACTGATCAGCATCAACTCAGCTTGCTTGTTAGAGAATTGGAGGCTCGCCATATGGCAGTAGTTGGTGTCCCACTGCAGACCCCTTCTACCAGCCAAACCAGCCAACTACCGGGGAGCGCCGCAGATGAGACAGGCCAG
>NC_048408.1:180596-182882 GCF_013103735.1 Etheostoma cragini
CCCCCCCCCCCCCCGGACTTATCCTCCAACCTACTGTGCAATACTGTTATATAATTCCTAAAAGGATATTTTTCTGGGGAAGTTAACAGAATTTATTTATTTATTATGAATACTTAACCATTTCATTTCATTATAGTGCAATATTTAATACTCCGGACTACTTTATACATGTATATAGTTGTTCTCAAGACTGTGCACCACAATCCCCCCCCTTTTTTTCTGCACTACTTACATTTTATATTTTTATATTTTTATATTTTATATTTTGTATTTTATATTTTATATTTTATATTTTATATTTTATATTTTATATTTTATATTTTTATATTTTGTGTTGACACTGTAAAGGTTTCGCTTCAATCTCGTTGCACAGGTACTGCACTTGTGTATAATGACAATAAAGGCTTTTATGGGACTTTCAGCCATGGGACTTTGCAGGGGGGCTTCTAGCGGACAGATTTTGGCTGAGCAGCCTATACTTGCAGGGGCCTCAGCCTCAACTCTAATCCCCAGCAATTAGCCTGTGTTAGTAAACCTGGGTCAACATGCTCCCCCACCTCCCAGGCCCCAGTTAGTGCCTCTATGTCGGTAATTTCTCCATATTTCCACCATATATTCGGACATACAGGGGCGGCTGTGGCTCAGTGGTAGAGCGGTTGCCTGCCTATCGGAAGGTTGGTGGTTCGATCCCCGCCCCTGCAGTCATTGCCGAAGTGTCCTTGGGCAAGACACTGAACCCCGAGTTGCCCCCGGTGCTGTGCATCGGAGTGTGAATGTGTGTGAATGTTTATCTGATGAGCAGGTGGCACCTTGTACGGCAGCCCCGGCCACAGTGTATAAATGTGTGTGAATGGTGAATGTTTCCTGTAGATGTAAAAGCGCTTTGAGCAGTTGTTAAGACTGGAAAAGCGCTATATAAATACAGTACATTACATTTACATATTGGGCCACCTGTAGTATATTAATCAGCATTCAAACTCAACGGGAAACCATATTGTGCAATTTGGGGCCAGTGCAAAGTCAGGAACTTTAGCAACGTAGTTGTCAAAATGTTGATTTGGTGTGAACTGGGTTTTCTCCATTATGCCACAGTAGATATATTTTAAGCTGGTTGAATTCATGTCAACTGCTGTGTGAACTATGCCCAGTCACAGCACAAAGGAAGAGGAAGGGGGGGGGGGGGAAACTGGAGAAAACTATTCCTCCTCCAACTATTCCTCCACCTCCATGTTAACTAAAGTTCTGTGTTATTTCTGTCATAAGGTATCTTCTGGCGTTAACATGCCCTCATCTTTAAACTGATCCACGTGATCAAAGCATAATGTGTGACTGGATGAGTGAATGAATGTTCACTACTGGGCAACAGTTTGGGGTCACGTAGAAACTCCTATTCCCCTCCATTATAGACAGAACACCAGCTGGGACCAGTTGCATTATGTTTTAACCAGGGCAGCAGTTTTCAGATTGAATGATGTGCTTACATACTGGATGAATGGTTGCTGATAATGGGCGATGTACAGGTGCTAGTCATATAATTAGAATACCGTGAAAAAGTTGATTTATGTCAGTAATTCCATTCAAAAAGTGAAAGTTGTATATTATATTCATTCATCACACGCAGAGTGATATATTTCTTTTAATTGTGATGATTATAACTGTAATGAAAACCCTAAATTCAGTATCTCAGTAAATTAGGTTCAATATTGAAGACACCTGGTGCCACACTGTAATCTGCTAATTAAGGCAGCTTTATTTGTATAGCACATTTCAGCAACAGGACAATTCAGAGTGCTTTACACAAAATCATTAAAACAGATAAAACACAAGTACCAACAGTTAAAAGTCATAAGGATTAAAAATCAATAAGACACATGAATAGAGAGTTGAAAACAAAATAGAAACATTAGGACACATAAAACACCAGAATAAAAGTTACAGTGCAGCATAAGAAAGAAATTAGCATTAATTTAAAGAAAGGCAGCATCAAAAAGGAAGGTCTTCAGCCTTGATTTAAAAGAACTGAGAGTAGCAGCGGATCTACAGGTTTCTGGGAGTTTATTCCAGATATGAGGAGCATAGAAACTGAAAGCTGCTTCACCCTGTTTAGTTCTGATTCTGGGGACAGAAAGTAGAACTGTCCCAGATGACCTGAGAGGTCTGAGGGGGTCATAGTGTAGTAGCAGATCAGAAATGTATTTTGGACCTAATCCGTTAAGGGATTTATAAACTAGCAAGAGTACTTTGAAATCAATTCTTTGAGACACAGGAAGCCAGTGTAAAGACTTC
>NC_048408.1:182982-193210 GCF_013103735.1 Etheostoma cragini
GCCACCTTCGTTCAACTTTCCTACACTCTCTTTTTTCTGTTCTCACCAGTAGGTTATTTCTCCATGGAGATCTTTTCTGCATACCGTATGTTTGAGTGAATGGATGGATGAAAGAAAAGAATGAAATTGCACAGTCATCAGTCTTACAGAAGGCATGAAAGACTGGACTCTCTTGCTCGCTCGCTCGCTTACAAATGTAAATGTTACAAAAATAAGAATTCTGTAGGTGTTAGCAGGTTGACTTTATGTTGCTGGACTATCTATGTTCCAGTAGGTAGGTTTTGGAGTGTTAGTCTGTTGATGTTAACACATGTTCATGTGCTGCTAGCAGGGTTGAGGGCTGGGAAGTCATTTGGAACCTTTATTCCTGGTAGGCATAAGCAATGTGGGCCACCTGTTGTCCCCATTGACTCTTTTTTGTTTTAGTTTGTTATTTTTGTGCAGCAGGTGGTACCAGCGGTTCCAGGAGCAGCTCGGGTGCACTCCATGGCTGTCTAGGTGATTTTCAGCATGCTGGAAGTTAACCGGGTTACTGGGCTTGTGCTTAATTTATCCCGCCACTAGCCTGCATGAAGACTAGGGCTGAGTGAGAGAGGTAGTATTGGTGAGGCAGTTAGCCAGAGGAATGGGGTTCCATAATTAAAGCAGCCTGTCGTCCTTGTCTGGTGGTGGACACAGCTTGTTTCTGGTGTCTTTGCCTACCTGTATTTGTTGCTGAGGGAAGGTTCTATCTGGGGAAATGGCTTCAATTGAAGAATTTGAGTGTCCAGGTATAGAGTTTCTTAATTCTTACAAAAAAAGAACCACTCTTTAGAGTGGCTGACTCTTACGGCATTGGAATGTATGCCAAAAGGGAAAAATGCGTGCTTGAGATTTTGGGCCATTTGACATACACGAATTGGCCATTTGGGAACAATTGGGACAATAGGGACTACCCATTTGGAACACTTATGCGATTTGGGAACACATTGTTCCTGCTACCATTGACCCATAAGTGGCACTCTTGCTGCACCGTTTACACTTGGGACTATTTCTGTCCCGCCTCCTACGTGAGCATGCTAGGTGCTAGCAACTCCAAACCAAGAGGAACTCGTCCAATTTGGGCCAGGCAACATCATACTATAATTTTGTGACACTGGCACGCTCAGAAAAAAGTTTCTGTTCAAAAGAACTGACTTAATAATCCTCAGACCATGTTTTGGGGGAATTTTGAACTGAATTTTTTTTTCTAAAGGGTATGCAGCTAAACTAATTTTTTTAAAGAGGCCCGCCCTATGCTGTGCATAATGTGTGGTCTCTGTGGTTTTTCCTTAATTATAAATGAATAACACTAGTTAAATAACAATTTAAAAACAGTTAAGTAAGGTTGCTTAAAAAAAACTTCACTTGTAAAAAGTCACTTGTAAATTATAAAAAAAAAAAGAAATCAAGAACTTTCCATATTCAAGTGTCCGTGTATATTACAGTGTTGAATGTGTGTTGTGCTGATGTTTTTTCAAAGCCAATCAAGGTCCAGTCCTTCCCCAGCAAAAGACTTCCTTTTCACCCCATAGTCAAATAGCAGTTCTTTGTTTACTTTTGTCTCTTGTTGCAAAGAACAGAATGACATTCATGACATTGCTGCTATTGCCCATGACAAAGTGCCTGGGGTTCAGGTTTGGCAGTTTTTTTGAGTGGGTCAGCCTGCCAAAGGTCCTTCTGTGGGGATGATATTGGCAACAACTGGCCGTGGCATAAATGCACTTGGCCACACCTTCTGCATCTTTGAAGAAGAACATGAAGCCCATCTCTCCTTCTTTTGACTTCTTGTGGATGGCCTTGCCCTCTGCTCTCGTCACTACATGTCCATGGTCCCAAACAACTTTATTTGTCTGGAAAGGTCTAATAGTGATCACACCTTTCTATGAAGGTAAATATGGTGCAAAAGTGAGAGCGCACGGATGCGATGTGAGCACTTGTAAAATAGGACTTGAGAGCGCAGATATGATGTGAGCACTTGTAAAATATGACTTGAGAGCGCGTAGATGCGATGTGAGCACTTGTAAAATGGGACTTGAGAGCGCAGATGCGATGTGAGCACTTGTAAAATGGGACTTGAGAGCGCAGATGCGATGTGAGCACTTGTAAAATGGGACATGAGAGCGCAGATGCGATGTGAGCACTTGTAAAATATGACATGAGAGCTTGTGAAAAAGATCTGTACTCGTGTTTTTTGTGTTTTTTTCACTTGAGTCACTTTTCTTGTACAACCACAACTCAGTGATTACAACCTCTCGAATCTGTCGCTGCAGTGTGCTCTCTCGCATCACACAGCGGCGAGTCTGCGCTCTCGAGTTTTGCAACACTTCTTGTGATACATTTGGTGCAAAACTAATTTGTACCTGTGGACTTAGTCTGTGGAGCTCTGAGCCAACAAGACGTTAGCTAGCTAGCTTTGGCTAACTAGCCGCCAGCCCGCTTCTAAATACTGTAAATACATTTTAATCATCTCATTACTTATAACAGTCCAACTGAAACACTGACGGTGAGCTCCAGGGTCCTGCAGCCGCAGACGGACAGCAGCAGTGCAGGGCTGCCAACTCTCACGCATTGGCCGTGAGACACACGCATTTGACTGGTTTCACACGCTCACACGCCACACCCCCAATGTCCCACGCTGAAGTGTCAACCCGGTCGGTCAAATTTTCTGAAAGATGAGTTTATCTATTGATCTACCTGTTGAGCCACTCGCGATCGACTAGTTGTGCTTTCAGAGACTGAGGGGGAGTTAAAGAGCCCTCCCCGGCTTCAGGTATGAGCTCTGAGTATCACAGACCCGTCCGTCGCTTCGTGTCCTCTCTCTCTGTAAAGATAGAGGTGAGCAGCGCGGCTAATGTAGCAACTTCCGTTCATTTTAGAGGACTCGCTCTGCTGGGGACAGGAACGCGTTGCAACTGTGCGTAGACCTCTGATAATGAGCAGCACACAGCCTCCTCTAAACTCTGTCAGAGACCAGAGAACCAAATGGGCCTCTGTGTCTTTGCGACGGTCTGAATGAGATCCACCATATCAGCGGAGCAATAACATGCATAGCAGACTATATTACAACTCTCCAAATCTCGGACAACAGAGATGGGAGGAGTTATATTTTGAATGTGCACAAAGTTTTAAACATCAACAGAAATCTGATGAAACACATCTGAGCTATACTATACTATGTATACGATACTGCAACGTTGGGCCACTATTGTGCTTCTCTAACCTCTGTGCATCTCTAAATGTAACTGTAACTAATTCATTCAATGTTTCATAAAATGAACAATAGTCTTTATTTTCACTAAAAAGTAAATACAGTAAGTGTGTGTGTGTGTGTGTGTGGGGGGGGGGGGGGGGGGGGGGGGGGGGGGGGGGGGGGGGGGGGGCACAAAGGATGAGGGCCAAACATTACTGAGCCTTTGCACAAAGGTTAAAGGATCAGAATTTATGTAACTCAGTGGTTCTCCTTCTTTAGAATTTTAGTGGTCTTAGTTGATCCCTCAACATTAATTTAACTTTGGGTCCCTGGTCCCTACACCAGGCAGGGACCCCTGGACCTGTTCACCACAGACCCAAATCTTCTCAGCTGTTGCTGACATATGCTCCTGTCTCTTCATGTGGCTCATTATGTTTGGCACATGTCTGGGTCAGTTCTTATATCATTAGAAATTAATAATGTAAATGCTAAATGCCCTAAAACCTGTTGATACTACAACAATGCAAAGGCTCTTAACCCTACAGTTTTGCACATATCATGGAACACTTGATTTCTACATTTTTTTGCAAAAAAACTCTCCAGAAAGTGCCATTTAATGGTGTATTTTTCAAATTTTTTTTCCTGGGGGGGCATACCCCCAGACCCCCCTAGGGAGAGCCCCATCCCCCCACATATAACAAATCCCAATTTAAACCCTGAAGGGTAAAGACCTTTGTACGCGGCAAAATATGGGGCGGCCCCCCTCAAATCTCACTCCAAGGTTTGGGGGAGAGTTGGCAGCTCCGGCAGTGGGGCTCGGCCTGCGTGGAAACATCGCTAGAAAGCTCCGCTGCCGACCTGGACGTGATCTGATCTCCAGCGGGACACAGAGAACTCCAGACCCAGTAGCAGCGGAACAGCCCTCCCGGAACCCACCGCCAGTGTTGGTGGAATAGCAAGCTAGCGTTAGCGAACTAACCAACAAGCACACTTGCAAATAAATAAAATTTAATTTAAAAGTCAGGCGTTATACACACTGACGGCGGTTCGTCCGCGGCTGCAGGACCTGGAGCTCACCAGCAGTGTTTCAGTTTGACTGTTAAAAGTGTTAGGATAACTAAAATGTATGTATTTATAAGCGGGGTTAGTTTGCTAACTTGCTATTCCAACAACACTGGTGGTGTGCTCCGGGGGGGCTGTTCCTCTGCTACCGGTTCTGGAGCTCCCCGTGTCCCGCTGTAGATCAGATCACATCGAGGTCGGCAGCGGAGCTTTCTAGCAATGTTTCCACGCAGGCCGAGCCCCACTGACGGTGGCACGTCTGCAGGACCAAGGGCTCACCGCCAGTGTTTCAGTTGGACTGTTAAAAAGTATTGAGATAATTAAAAGGTATTGTATTTAGAAGCGGGCTGGCTGCTAGTTAGCTAACGCTAGCTTTCATGCTACATAAATAAGCCGGACAGAGTTGTCCCTCATCAGGCAATAGAAACTCTGCTGTCCCCTGGCGTTCTGTTGGCTCAGAGCTCCACAGACTAAGTCCACAGGTACAAATTAGTTTTGAACCAAATGTATCACAAGAAGTGTTGCAAAACTCAAGAGCGCACTGCAGCGACAGATACGAGAGGTTGTAATCACTGAGTTGTGGTTGAACTGGAAAAGTGACTTAAGTGAAAAAAACACACAAAAAACACGAGTACAGATTTTTTTCACAAGCTCTCAAGTCATATTTTACAAGTGCTCACATCGCATCTGCGCTCTCAAGTCCCATTTTACAAGTGCTCACATCGCATCTACGCGCTCTCAAGTCCTATTTTACAAGTGCTCACATCGCATCTGCGCGCTCTCACTTTTGCACCATATTTACCTTCATACCTTTCCTCTTTCCCTGAACGCCGATTTCCACAGCTGCAGTCGTGTATCCCTGTGAGGCGGCTTTTCTTTGGGACCCCACCAGTGATCGTGACAGGAAACGCCTGTGTTGGCAGGTGAACCACAGTCTGCTTATCCATTCTGTGCGAAGAAAAAGATGCAGCAATCCCTCTGGAACGCTTTGCAGAAGTCTTATTTTCAGATCTAAAAAAACTAATGAATAACATTAGAATGTGTATGCAACCAGATTAAATGTATTTAAAGTCATTAAAAAGTAAGTTATTTAAGATGAACTTACTTTGTATCTCTAGCAACATCTTTTAATATCCAATATGCACCATTAAGTTGACCCAGCTTGGGCTCTCTAATGCTTATTGGCGGTCATATTGTTGTGAGACGGGTAGGTTACAACGAGACCCTGCTCTGTGCTGTTCTGTTGCTTTAATGGTGGTCCTAAATGCCCATCTGGCTTGTTATCTTCAGGCATTTGTAACAAAAGCAAAAAATAATAATTACACATTATTGATTTGATTGCCAAGCTTGCCTGTGTTTCTCAGGGATTCACAGCGAATTAAAGTAGTATCCGGTCAATATTGGTTACTAATATTATGTATACTTACTGCATGTGGAAATGGCTGAGATCATTTGAAGCGTTGCAAATTGGCCGTCCAGTAAAGGAGATGAAGAACTTGTCGCAGGTCAAGTCATCCTCTCCTGGAGGGGGGGATTTTATCAATCACCGCAATTTGGCTACCAGGAGAGACAGATTTCTTCCTGTTTAGCCACTCTTGGCCCTTAAACAAAAGTGTTTAGCATTTTACTCAGAATTAAAGTCAAAAGACAATAGAATCCTTTGGCAATGCAAGGGACAAATGTGACTAACTGTCATGTTTTCAAGGACACCTGGACGCTAAAGGTTGGCTAACACCAAAATGGCCTGAAGGTAGGACCAATGAGATGGCGGCCTATCTTGGTCACTGGTTTCTTCTCCATTGCTTTTGCGACGACTGTGATGAAGTCCGTCTTTGTGACCCTGAGGACATGCTGGTACTGGTGAGGAGTATGTACACCCTCCATCAACACTGTATATCTGAAGAAAGGTTAGCAAGATGTACCGGTTCTTTTAATGTAGATGTTTTATATGAAAATGACAATTAAAATTAAGGAATAACATAACTCTTTGCTGTCACCTCTTTGCCCACTATCCTTACCATCCCAGTCTGTAGATGGAAGGAATGCTATGAAACTTTGACATCCACTGAAGATCTCTGGTTCCTAAAACCAAAAGTTAGAGGTGAAGGTTAAGTACTTCATGAATCTTTTCACGATTTTTAGGTTATTGATCATTGTCTGTTTACTTTGGTCTATATTTTCCAACCTATTAAAGTATTCCCTGACCAGATCAAAGTTTGTCACAAATTTAAAGTCCACTTTGTTGGTTCACAAAGCCCAAAAACGTTGGCACATTATCAACCTGGAAGAAAAAGATATTAGGCATGCAGTGATTTAAAAGGAAAGCTCAAATTTAAATGGATTAAACCTCTTTAAAGTGTAATTGTTGGTTTGTTACCTTCTGTTGACCGCCAAGTCTTTGGTCAGGCATTGCTCAAACCCCTTGATGTACTTTTGGCCAGCCGGGCACTTTTCATACATCCCTTCCTCATGCATTAGAATATGGAGTTTTGTGGTCAATTTAGACCTATTTTAGAATCTTTTGTGGTTTTTGAGTATGACTGTATTGTAACTTGTAAATGTATGTATACTTACGGTTGATAGAACTCGGATTAATAGCACAATGAACCCGAAAAACTCTGGGCTTCTAGGCTGGATACAACACTTTCTGTAAGGGATAACAAAGACACCAGCAGAACGTGGACACTGTTAGCTTTCAGCTGCAAAAGACCGTATGTTTCTACTAGTTATTTTAAGTTAAAGTCAGACAGAAAGATATACAAACTTAAAGACAGTCAGATAGGCAGACAGTAAGTCAGGCGGATAAATACTGTAGTTGGACAATGAGACAGACAAATATTACAACAGACATACATATAGACAGACTAAAAAGTCAGACAGACAGAAAAAAGTGAGTAGATAGTCAGATAAGACAACATAAGATAGACTTCATTAATCCCATACTCGAACCTCGTACTGCGATTTCTCATCCCTTTGACTGTGAGACTTTTGTTGGCAGTGCTGGGTTTCTCCAGCAGGGCTTTACTGCCTGGTTCAGGACTGGTTTTGGGCTAGTCTGTGTCTGTTTGCAGCTCTGGGCCCAGCAGGTTCCGCTTCAATCTAGGTAAAAAGCAACGTAAAGTGAGGAAGTAAGTATTTGAACACCCTGCTATTTTGCAAGTACTCCCACTTAGAAATCATGGAGGGGTCTAAAATTTTCATCTTAGGTGCAAGTCCACGGTGAGAGACATAATCTATAAAAAAAATCCAGAAATCACAATGTATGAATGTTAAACTATTTTTTTTTTATGATACAGCTGCAGATAAGTATTTGAACACCTGTGAAAATGTTAATATTTGCCTTTGTTTGCAGTTCCAGAGGTCAAACATTTCCTATAGTTTTTCACCAGGTTTGACACACTGCAGAAGGGATTTTGGCCCACTCCTCCACACAGATCTTCTCTAGATCAGTCAGACTTCTGGGCTGTCGCTGAGAAACACTGAGTTTGAGCTCCCTCCAAAGATTCTCTATTGGGTTTAGGTCTGGATACTGGCTAGGCCACGCCAGAACCTTGATCTGCTTCTTCTAGAGCCCCTCCTTGGTGGAATTATGACCAAAAAGTTCTATTTTGGGCTCATCTGAACACATGACTTTCTCCCATGACTCCTCCGGATCATCTAAATGGTTGTTGGCAAACTTAAGACGGGCCTTGCCATGTCCGGTTTAAGCAGGGGAACCTTCCGTGCCATGCATGATTTCAAACCATGACGTCTTAGTGTATTACAAACCGTAACCTTGGAAACGGTGGTCCCAGCTCTTTTCAGGGTATTGACCAGCTCTTTCCATGTAGTTCTGGGCTGATTTCTCACCTTTCTTAGGATCATTGAGCCCCCACGAGGTGAGATCTTGCATGGAGCCCAAGTCCGAGGGAGATTGACAGTCATATTTAGCTTCTTCCATTTTCCAATGATTGCTCCAACAGTGGACCTTTTTTTTACCAAGCTCCTTGGACATTTCCCCATAGCCCTTTCCAGCCTTGTGGAAGTGTACAATTTTGTCTCTAGTGTCTTTGGACAGCTCTTTGGTCTTGGCCATGTTAGTAGTTGGATTCTTACTGATTTTATAGGGTGGACAGGTGTCTTTATGCAGCTAACGACCTCAAACAGGTATATCTAATTTAGGATAATAAATGGAGTGGAGGTGGACATTTTGAAGGCAGACTAAAAGGTCTTTGAGGTTCAGAATTGTAGCTGATAGATGTTCAAATACTTATTTGCAGCTGTAGCATACAAATAAATAGTTAAAAAAATCATACATTGTGATTTCTGGATATTCTTTTTTTAGATTACGTCTCTCACAGTGGACATGCACCTATGATGACAATGTTAGACCCCTCCATGATTTCTAAGTGGGAGAACTTGCAATATAGCAGGGTGTTCAAATAGTTATTTTCCTCACTGTATTTATGCAGCTATGTACCCATAGAAGCGGTAGCGGGCCTGGGACAGGGGGTCTGCTTGAAGTGCAGCTGAAAAAAGGACAAGAATAGAGAGTCAGCCCCTTGAAGAGAAACCACACATGGCTGTGGTGAGAAGGATAACACTGACTCAGGATTCCTCTTTCTTGTCCTGACACATTTTAAGGGCTACCTGTATACCACCCTCTCCATATTACTTGTTTTCACCTCCTTTGGCAGGTGACTACCAGCCTCCCAATAAAACTGAAGCTCTGTTTTAAAGCCCTGACCACCCCCACAATCTGTGCTTGGTCAGCCCCACGTTTGGCGGAGGGGTTTCTCTGAGGTACCTCACAAACTGGTACAAATTCCTGAGGTAGAAATTAGCTGTTGTGATGGTTTTTCTTTCCCTCAGGAGGTGTTCTGCCCATCTGTTGAAACCCATGTTGGGATTTAGTTGCTGTTCACATCAGGCTTGTTTCTTGATCATATCATTATACAAGCTATTACTGGTTTCTACCATGCACTCCCATGTACTTTGGATTTCTTGAATGTGATTTTTATTTTGTGTGAAACCAAAAATTAAGAACTTAAACAAGTCACACTTACTCTCTGATGCCCTTGATGTCATATAAAAACCTCCAGGTGTAGAGCTCCGTCTTCCCCTGGCACAGGTTGAAGATGAAGGTCTTCACCCGGTTGACCTTTTGAAAGGGCATTTTCGAGTGGTTTAGAGGTAGGGCAGGCCCCCTCGTGGTGCTGCCTTTATTCTCCCAGATAGTCGTCTGTGAATGTACCAGGAACATTGTAACACTGACATGGAATTCAAGTACTGCACACATATTGTATTTTTAATCTTACCAGTGGACTTAGGGAAGATGAGGTTGAATCGTCCCGATGTCCGTCCCTGTCCCCTAAAAAGCTGCCGCATGGCTGTAACCTGGCAGCCTGCGGCAGTGAAGGTTGTTTGCTCCTCGCCGCCAGCCTAATCCTCCTCCATGTGGCCAGCCGTTTCCCCCTCGCTGGCAACCTCAGCCTCCCTCTCCACCTCCGGCTTCTTAGACTTTGGTACACAAGCGCAAATAAAGGGAGGGTCATTTTTTTTAAACTGCACTTTTGTACTTTATGTCTTGCCTTCCAGTCAGCAGCACTCACCTGTTTGAAAGAGCCGGTGAGCCGTCTGAGCCTTTTAGCCTGCTGGCAGCAGACACTGCTGCAGGAGGCCAGCTCTTTTCGAGCATTGTAATTTAAAGTTTAAGCCCCATCTCCCTCCTCCTTTGGACCTTGTTGTCCTGTACAATTGAGGACAGCCGCTACTGACAGTCAGGGTTGGGGCAGCCAGTGACCTCCACCTCTTCCTCTGGGACAGGGAAGGGGCTCCTGTGCATGTCATCCTTGCCGCTGTCTCCGACGGCAATGTCCAGGGTTGAGACCATGGGGATGCTTAACCTTCCTCTGGTGTTAGCTTTCTGCTGCCATCTGAAGTGTTAGCGGGTCATTTTGGACCCGTGTATTAAAT
>NC_048408.1:193310-202233 GCF_013103735.1 Etheostoma cragini
AATGTATGAAGTGCTTTTATGCATGTTAAAACTCAAAACGGGTCCGTCGGGACCCTAACACCATAGGAAGGTTAAGATACAATTCCATTACATGGATGATGCATTCCATTCAGAAAGAGCTTTATCATAGACGCTGAAAGGATTTGACTGAGAATGTGCAGCACCCACCTTGGCTGGGACGCCCGGATGGCAGCCAGCTGGGTAATGGCCTTCTTCTTCCGGACCTCAGCCAGCTGGGCTTCAGCCTCTGTTTTGGTGAGCTCCCTATGGCTGCCTCCCAAAATGTGCTCATCTAGTCGAGTGCTCTTGCACCCGACTAAGGGGCAAGCTTCTTCTCTAATATTTATTCTTTCTGCAGCCAGTTTTAGCAGAATCCTTCTTTCCTGGGCATTGGCCACGCCATGCGTCCGCCTCAGGTGGTTCTGCACAGCGAAGAACATTTTGTACAGAGGGCGGTAAATAGTTTTTCTAATTGTTAGTCATCTGTAAAAGAGAAGACGGAAAAAAACATAAGTTAATTCTTAATGATACTTATTTGGTGAAAAATAAAGATTGCTTTATGAATGTGTGGCTAAAATTTGACCAGATTGACTCTATTCCTCAGCTTAATACAAACTGAAAAAATAAAAGCAATCAGAAAATAACTATTTTTCACCATAGCACCTTTTAAAGCCTTGTTTTGACATCAAGATCTTGTAGATGCTTATGAATTGGTGGTTAACATTTGAGCAGCTTTGCAATCTCCTATAACTTGGACAATGTTTTTTTTTTTTTTTAACCTTTGCAGCATCAAGTTCTTCAACCAAGACTCTTTCCAATATTGAACAGAAGACAGGACACAAGATAAAGGTTTCCTGCTGTGAGGGAAGTCTCTGAATGTCACCTGACAATCTCTGAGCAACTGCATCTTTCTTCCCTGGGTGCAGCTTTTTGATTGCATGAGTGAAGCAAGATGCAGTGCAAGGATTTACAACATGAAAGTGGCAACGATCATGTCTGGAGTGTGATAACATAGGTAGTTGGATCCATTGGGAATATATCTGACGAACACAAGCTGCAGAGTGTGCAGCCTATGTCCGCCCACACACACTAAGAAGGCTTTCCTGTTTTGCAAAGGCCACAGCAATATATAGTGGAGAAGTGGTTAAGATAGAAAACGGCAGCATTACTCAAATGAAAACCCATTTGAACTCTAACAGCATTAATCATAACAATCTCTAACAATCACAGCAGTTTAAAACTCTAAAATCACAAATTAACCCTACGTCAGTACAGTTTTCTACACAGAAATACAATGGGAACTCCTCCGCTCGTATTGACGCAACCGCTGACCACAGATAAAACAAGTTTTAAAAGTCCTAAAAACACCTATTAACTTTAGGATACAGTAGGCTTAGTGACGTACAATGTAAATGTACTGTATTTATATGGCGCTTTTCCAGTCTTAACAACTGCTCAAAGCGCTTTTACATCTACAGGGAACATTCACCATTCACACACATTCATACACTGTGGCTGGGGCTGCCGTACAAGGTGCCACCTGCTCATCAGATAAACATTCACACACATTCACACTCCGATGCGCAGCCCCGGGGGCAACTCAGGGTTCAGTGTCTTGCCCAAGGACACTTCGAAAATGACTGCAGGGGCGGGGATCGAAACACCAACCTTCCAATTGGCAGGCAACCGCTCTACCACTGAGCCACAGCCGCCCATTGTGGAACATTTTGTTTCAGCTAAAGTTGTATAATGTAGTTGTACCCGGAAGGATCATTTAGTGGGACTGGCATAGTGGTATTGGCCCTCCCACTGGGAGCGGGCCGAGGCACAAGCAATAAAGTCCGACATGTGATGTGTTTTTGCTGAATATCTAAACCAGGGTTGTCCAAAGTTTTTTTGGTGACAGCCAATACAGAAAAAGAAGCAAAGGCTCGGGCCACACACTAGAGGCGACATATTGACACATGATTACTGTGTGTATTTCTAACTCGCCTATAATGTGAAGAACATTGCTCTCAGTGGGAGCAGTGATGCTGTCCTTTGGATTGAAGGATGGCTGGGATGTCAGGAGAAAGTTTGGTGGTTGAGACACGAAGGACTTCACAGAGATGTCTATCGGTCATTCTGGATCTCAGTCTGCTTTTGTTCTGATTTAACAGAATTACAATTTAAATTAAAATTGCCATTTGCTTGAATTTTGTTGCTCTTTCGGCAGCTGTGTACGATGCGTAGCTCTGATGCTTGGTCTTGTAGTGCCGACGGACATTATACTCCTTCATCACTGCAACATCTTCATTGCAAATCAAACAGGCACACTTTCCGTTGATTTCTTTAAAGAAAAAGTCATTTTCCCACCGTGGTTGAAATTTTCTGCACTCACTTGCTACCTTTCGTATCTTCGGTGCTGCCATTTCTGGTGACTCATGGTAAATTCTTTTCTTTGCTTAATTTTGTTAAATGGAGAAGCACCTTTTCCGTTACTGGCTCCATCTAGTGTTAAAACTGAGAAGTGCAACAGAATTGAGTTCAAGCGCCATGTGCCGGCCATATTCAACTATATTTTCAGAATTTGCTGCGGGCCAATAAAAACTGACCGGCGGGCCGCAGTTGGCCCGCGGGCCGTAGTTTGGACAACCCTGATCTAAACCATTCAAGCCAGATATTTTTGTCAGTGTATCCTGTTTCTAATGCGATTGCTTGTCCTGGATTATCTTTTCTAAATAGGTAACTAGCTGTGTGTTTGTTTTAATTAAATTGAGTGTCTCTGTCCGGATGGCTTTGACTCCAAATGTCGCAATTCTAATGGATCGTCTCCATCTTGATATGGCCCTAACACATAGACGTCAGTATCTGGGATCTGGGGATCTTTCAGAGCGAGAAACAGGGGGGTTGCATTTATTGGCCTCACACTCACTGGGAGAGGAGGCTTTCTACACAGTAAGTCTAGGTTTCAATGATTTCTTTTGCTGGGGATTATATCCCCATTCACCCGATCCTGTGTTAGTGATTACATAGTTCCAATTTGTCTGTCTTGGGGGTTATTTGCTGTATGATAGACTTCACATATATACTTTTCTGACCATATATAAGCATTCTGTCGGCCTTTACAGTTGATTACTGAACATAAATCAAATTGTGCAGTGCCTGTTTCGCCCTCAGTAAAATGCAGCGTCAATATGGGTGGGGCAATCCTGTACTGCTTCTAATTCTTTTGTGACCGTTTACAAGGGATTTTGTATTATCTGGTGGACCAAAATTCCTTTTGTTTGCGGTGTTACTGGGCTGGATGGAGGCTGTGGATGTCGTATTTTCAGAAGGGAAAATTAGGACAAGAGTGCCAACTAAAGAAATGGTTATTGTTGCTGCAGTTTCTTTTATTCCACAAAGCTCTAGGAGCCTCAATTTGTTTCCCCTTTTGTTCTCCATTTTGTTCTAATGTTGAAACCTGAATCCAAAATGGAATATATTGTAACTTGAGTGAAACAAATTAAAAAAAGGTACCTAAGAGTTTGTTTTTTTACTATCAGAAGGAAAGATTTTTTCTGGTTCTGCGTTTTCTATTCCAAATTTGTCATTATGTCAATTAAAAATCTGCTTTTTATTTACAGCGTGGTCAAATCCATTCTAAGCTCCTAATGGTCAGGAGGGGGCCTGAGCGGGTGTACAGTGTGTAAGGTGGTGCCAATTAGCTCCTGTTTTACCTCTAACTTTCAGGGCATGGGTTGAGCGTTCAATCACTTTCCACAGACCTGTCCACCTTGGTTCGGCCCACTTTTGCTTGTGAACTCGCAACCTCTGAGTTACCACTGAGTTTGCATCCTCTTTCTTACATGGAATGGCATCAATTCATTTGGTATGACGGCCACCACCATAACCATAATGTATCTGTGTCCCCTCACTACATTATCTGCTCCCATGTCTGTGTAGTCTATGCAAATGTCTTTGGAGCATCTGGAACTGGAAAATGTCCCATTGGGCATTTGTAGGGTCTTTTATCATTGTGAGCATTGTAATTTTTGCAGTCGTTTGTTGCGTCTTCCACCATTTCTTTCATGTAGAAAGAGGGTTTTCACTTCTTTGGTGGTTCTCGCTCTGCCAACATGGGTAGGTCCATGGGCTTCTTTAACTAACAAATGACAGAGTTTTGCGGGGGCTACCAAGGGACCATCATGTGATCTTCAAAGACATTTGTCTGACTTTTTTGCACCTTTTAAAAGCCACTGGTTTTGTTCATAGATACCTGCATGTTCCTGCAATCTCTCTATGTATTCTTCAGTTAGTTCAGGGGTGTTTTCTGTCTGTAGACATACCAATTGTCTGCTGTAACCTCTTGCCTTTTTAGCTGCTTTGTCTGCAGCATCATTACCTTTTAGCTACAGCTGAGGTTGAATTTTGGTGCCCTTTACACTTCATTCCTGCTATCTGTGTAGGGAGCAGGATGGCTCTGAGAAGGTTTTGGAGTACACTGGCATGGGTAACTGGGATTTCTTAGCCATTGTGGGCTAAGTGTACTGCGCCATGCGCACATGCTGAGTCAGTGTAAATGTTTACGCTTTTGTCTTTCCCTATTTCTAGAGCTTTGGTCAATGCTATTACTTCAGCTAATTGGGCAGAAGCTGGTTGGGGGATGATGGCGGAGTCTAGGGTCTCAATTTGCTGTCCCTCCAATTTCCTGATCTCCTCTATAACCGCAACCATCACAGTACAATGTCATTTCTGGACTTCATAGCAGCGACGGCCTTTGCAAGTGCATCTTGTATGTCTCCTGCAACTGATCCCATTAGCATTTGTTTTTCAGGTTTATTTTTCTTGGCTTTGTTTATTGTCTTCTTTTTCTGCTACTTGCATTCTTAGCAGACGTTTGTTGAGGGTCCTAAAATCTTTGTCACAATCCCCTTCTGGTTTTTGGTACCTGCGGTGATGATGTGTCAGATGAACTCACTGGTTTTCTTCAACAATGATGCTGAGTCCTGCAATGTCGTTCAATTTGGCTTGAACTACTAATGTTAGGTATTTTATTATTCTGTCTCTGTAAAACATGCGATTTGAGGTGGAGTGATCATATCGTTCACCAGTGCTCTTTAGAATAAAGCTTGTCAGGAAACATGTAGCTCTTCATCTGGCCCCCTTTTCTAGCGTGTCCAATCTAGTGAGGGATCTATGTGTAGGGAATTTGTCTTTCACTGCTGTCCAGTAGTCAGGTCTGTCTCTGTTGAAAGGTGTGTCACCTGCATCATTGGAGCATCCAGCTAAGGCATCCAATTCCCGGACTCTGATGTTTCCTTCTGTGTCTTAAGAGGGCGCTTACATCTCCCAAACAAAGCTGGTCTCTGGCTGTGAACTTCTCACAATCTAAGATCCATCGTTGACCTCCTTTCTGTAGTGGTGGCAGTTTGGTCACTAGTGCTTCCACGGCTGGTAGACTGTTTCTTCTCCTCCAATAGCTACTAGGGGGTATTGTCCTGGGATTGCATTCCCTATGTGGGATCAGGTGTGTCTTGAGATGGGCCTGGATTGGGCTTCACCTTCAGATGTGGTAGGGGGCAGAGCAACCTATACTTTCCCTGATAGTCTAACTGTGCACGTTTTGTGGTCATCTACCTCTGAATAAGAATAATCACTAAGAGTGTATACTCTTTCTTCCCTTGTTGTCACTTCTCTCCCACTTGCTTCTTCTTTGGTGTCATAGCCAGTCTTGTACTGTTTAAGTTTCTTCCTCCCTTTCTATTCTTCCTTTTGCTTCAGCCTCAGTGTCTGTTTTTTGTTTGTACGCATAATAGCATCCTCCCTTTTCCTGTATGCTTCATCTCTGGTGTGCTCATTTTCTTTGCTTGTTTGTCCTTGATCAGGGGTGGAAGTGGAAGGCTACATCAACCTTGTCCCTGATGTTCCAGTGTCTTTGTGTTCTGTCCTACTTGTCTAACCTGTTCTGGGTCTTGTTCAGCATTTGCTGTGCATTTTGAGCCACAGCCAAAACGTCTTCTATCACTTCATTCAGCTTTTGGTTCGTCCCAGGGTCTTTGACTTCTAAAACTCCTCCTGTTACCTCCATTTCCGGGGCCTGTACTGGCGGATAGAGGGAGTTAGGGGGGTTGGAGTTAGGGGGCATGTAAGGAGGAGGGGCAGGTAGTGCAATGCAACTTAAGGGCAGTTAGTTCTTTGTTAGTGGTGCCTGAGTCTTGCTCTTTCCTCCGACTAACTTCAATGAGCCCATCTGGACTGATGTGCTTCATGTACAACAACAATTCATTTCAATTTCAATTCAATTTTAATTTGATTTATAGTATCAATTAGGGGTGATCCAAGTATCCGGCTGAAACGAGTATCCGGTACGGATAAAGCACTTTTGCCGAGTACAAGTATTTTACGAGTAATATGAGTCAATATCCGTGCTTGGATTGAATACAACTCCTCAACTGGCCGCGCAGCGTTCTGTGATAATCACAGCGCTCCCCCGCCTACAGACACGCTCGGATCAATCTCACACACACACACACACACACACACACACACACACACACAACATGGAGAAATGCGCTCCCTCTCTCTCGCTCTCGCTCCCGCTCCGTCAGGCAGGCAGTCAATCGGATCTGCGGATCTGTTCCGTTAACGTTTAGGGTTTCTTCAGCTTCAGGTTTGTTTTCAACTTCGGTTTGTAGTACTTACATAGCAACCAGTAGATCTCTGGTGAACGTGGGTTTCAGACATGCTGCTTGGTTTAAATGCAACTCCCGTTGCGTCTCTGCCATTGGAGATTTTTTTTTTCCTGTCAGCTGCCCCCCGCCCCCTCTCTCTCTTACTCACTCACACACACACACACACACACACACACACACACACTCCTATACCTGGTATACCTGGTGTGATAATAAAAATAAAAAGTAAAAAAAAGAAAGTTATATTGAGTATGAAAACTCTTGTGCATTACATTTTACTTCATAATTGCAACGGCATGTGTTGTATTCATTGTTGCAAAACCTTCTGTATATAGTTTGTTTGCTACCATGACAACACCATTGATTTGAAGCTTGATGCTGTCATGTAGTTTTCAAATCAGCAATAAATATAAAATTTTTTGATCAACTCTGATCAATTGCATGCTTAAATAACCCGCACAGGTTAAAGCCCCGCACATTTCAAGAGAGCCCGACCCTCTTCCGGTTTAAATTTGACCACTTTCGGTTTAGGCCCCGCCCAGTCCGAGTACGGATCCGGATACAGATAATTCATGTGGTAAACAGATACAGATAATGCTGTACTCGCTCATCCCTAGTATAAATTCATAACAAGAGTTATCTCAAGACACTATACAGATAGACCACACTCCAGAATTTACAAGGACCCAACAGTTCTAGTAGTCTCCTCCAGAGCAAGCAGACTACTAGAACTGCTTAGAGACACGTGCTATATGTTTTTCAGCGTTTTTAAGGACTTTTTTTTTTTTTTATCCAAACTTAGGCTCTCCTTTTCTCTCCCGATCCTTCTGTACTTTGGACGCTTCTCCCTTTCCCGATCTATTATCCATGCCTGGAAGTTCCAGTGGGACATGTGTCAGTTTCACATGGTATGAGTCTTCGGTCTAGCCAATCTTTCCAAATTTTTTGCTAGTTTGTTCTTAGTTTTTTGGCTATTTTTTGGTTCTGTGCTGGCTTCAATTTTTTTCAAAGATCTTATTCATCCACTCCTCTGTAATTTTGTATGGGGATGGCTGCAGGGGCTGGTTGTCCATCATCTTGCTCATGGTCTGTCCCTGTTTTTTTTTTTACTGTTATTTTATTATTGATAAAAAGGTAAAAAGATAAATTAGATAATTTAAAAAAAGGAATATTGTAGTTCTCTATTTGAGACGCAAAATTGGCAAAAATGAAACTATTAACACCCACGAATTTTTAACAAACTATCCAGATTAAGAGGTGGAAAGGAAATTAGGAACCTAATTTATGAAAGTCTTAATTTGGTTCTTGATGACACTCGCCTGTGTAATTTCTAACCAGTTTGATTTGCTAATCCTCACAATAATAGGGATTTAATGTATAAATCCAGTAGATAATTTACTTAGGCCCTTTCTTCTCCACTATGCAATATCAAAATGTGATTGATACCGAGTCTTTTCCCTTCCCCTTTGCCACAGAGTAAAACTCAAAGTTCTGTTTCTTTTCTAACTTAATTCACCTCTTAAGGAGCCATGCTTCACTGGCGCTGCTCTGCTGGCGACAGGGGTTGTAGTGCTGCTGCTGCTGTTGCGATTGTTGTTCGTTTTTATTGTTTTAAAAGTATAGACGTTGACATTGCACGAAGTGTTTTTTTGACGCTTCTCCTAAGGAGTGTTGCTGTTGGGCGTAACAGCTAAGTAATCTGAATTGGGATCTTTGCAATTAAGTGAAGTATTCAGTGATTAGCATTTGTGCTAGTTACCAACTAGCATAACACAGCGTTGGTAACTGGACCCGTGCTGGCAGCGTAATGAAGCTACTTATATCACTGCTACTGCTTATGTTGGTGGTTGGCGAACTCCTTTGTAAGAGGTTGCACCCACCCTTTAAACCGTCTATGCATAATGAAGAACATCGAGTCTACTCCAGAGAGATTCTGCTTGCCCTCCAGCACAGAGGAGACTGTTCCCCGGTTCTTCTACCAGAGGACGTCAGGAGAGATCCTGCCTCTGGGAATCCCCACCGGCGCAAAAGAGGCAGGCGTGGAGGGGTCAGACAACGGCTCCGGCGCAGGGGTAATAAGCCACCACTTCCTTCTATTATTTTGAGCAATGTACGGTTGCTGTTTAGCAAAATGGAGGAGCTTCGTCTCAATACACGTCATTGCCATGAATACAGAGAGTCATGCATTGTGGTCTTAACTGAGTCTTGGCTCCGTAAGGATATACCGGACAATATGCTTCAGCTTGAGGGCTTCTGTTGTGTTCGAG
>NC_048408.1:202333-203579 GCF_013103735.1 Etheostoma cragini
GGTCTTAACTGAGTCTTGGCTCCGTAAGGATATACCGGACAATATGCTTCAGCTTGAGGGCTTCTGTTGTGTTCGAGCGGACAGAGATGTCTCCTCAGGGAAGACCAGAGGAGGAGGTATCTGTGTGTATGTGAGAGATTCTTGGTGCAAACAACTGACAATTAGGGAAACTTCATGTGACCCGGATCTGGAACTGCTCTGTCTTTCTATGAGACCCTTTTATCTACCAAGGGAGTTTGGGAATATTGTAATATGCGCTGCCTATGTCCCCCCTAGTGGAAACGCTGGGAGAGCTGCTAATCTCCTTGCTGAATGTATGCATAATCAACTCCAGCGCACTCCGGGGGCTCCTATTTTTATTCTAGGGGATTTCAACCACTGTCGGCTAGAGTCTGCTTTACCTGGATTTCACCAATACGTCAAATGTGGCACTCGTAACAACAAAGTGTTGGATAAATGTTTTGGTAACATCAACAGTGCATATAAAGCTAAATCGCTTCCTCCTCTCTCCAACTCTGATCACTCGACTGTCCATCTCATACCCACATATACATCTGTTCTCAAATCCAGCAAGCCTCAATATAAGACTGTGTTGCAGTGGACTGAGGATACTGTCGAGACTTTGAGAGGATGTTTCTCTTGTACTGACTGGAGCATTTTCCACTCTTTGGAGTTAAATGAGGCAACTGATACAATTACTGATTATATTAAATTCTGTGTCGATAATGTTGTTCCCAAGAAGGACGTTTTGCATTTTCCAAACAATAAGCCATATATCACAAAGGAGGTGAAAGCATGTATTAATAAAAAAAAGCTGGCCTTCAAAAGTAAGGACAGGCTGGAGCTGGCAGCTGCACAAAAGGATTTAAACAAGATGCTGAGGAAGGCCAGAGAAAACTATAGACAATCTATTGAACAGAACTTTTGCTCCTGGGACAAGAAAAAACTGTGGAATTCAATGAAACACATAACTAATATGAACCCTAAAAAAACCCAAATTGTCACTTTGAATGACAGCGTCAGAGCTGATTAACTAAATGCCTTCTTTTTAAGATATGATGCACAGAATGACTGTTCTCTTGGGAAGGGGGAGCTTTTAGATTCCTTTAATGCTACTTCTGCTCAAATGATAATTGACACTTTGCAGGTACAGTTAATATTTAGCAAAGTTGGCAATAAGAAATCTATAGGTCCAGATGGGTTGCCGGCCTTCTTGCTCAAAAAGTGTTCAACAGAACTATCTGAG
>NC_048408.1:203679-224129 GCF_013103735.1 Etheostoma cragini
GTGTGTGAATAAGTCTCTGTGTTTAATGTTGTTTACAGCAGCATAATGTACTGATGCCCAAGACAAATTTCCCTCGGGAGACAATAAAGTTATCTTGATCTTGATCTTGATCTTGACCTCTTAAGGAGCCATGCTTCTAAAATTTTTGGGCAGACACTCGTTAGTAGTGGATGTTTTCTTTCAACCAGAACCTTCAGTTTTTCAGTCAAAAAATCTTCCCAGCATTCCCCAGTCACTACAGGAAAGGCGTCAATGAACGCCTAATCCTGTTTAACTTCTTAAAAAACGGCTTCAGTTCGGTGCATTTGGGCAAAATGACATACCCAAATTATAAGTGGTACAGCTTCCACATACTTTGACACACAGATGTGCCTGACATCATTGCAAAGCTAACACTCTAGTTTCTTGTGCACGTGTCCTGGTGATTCTAGGCCTTCCTGCAAAAGAGTTACAGAGTCTAGAATGGAGGGTTCTATTTCCGTCCAAGTCGTACATCTGTAAGTTGACTAAAACACACTGCTGGAGGTAGTACAAAAGGGAATAGACCCAACACAATGCAATAGCCACATGTCTCTTCTTACTACAACCCAAATTTGATGCCAAAAGACTAAGAAATTGATTTGATTGTTTTTCTATACCTATGTCCCTGCGTTTTTGATTTGGTCCATTTGGAGACTCCAAAAGGGACTTTGGTTACCAGGACTGCATACCAATTTTCAAATTGTTATAACTTGAGAACCACTTGGTCTAGAAACATGATTTTGGTATCTAATAAAGCTAACACTGACTCATCTTGCTATCAATTTGTATTTGATGTCAGACCTTTAGGCACAGCATTACATAAGCACAACCACACAAATCATATTTTCTTCTGTTTCGACTAGGATTTTGATTTTTTTTTTAAAAAGGAAAAAAGTTGCACTTGCAAACTTTTATTTATAAACGGTATTAAAAAAATAAAAGTAAATTGGGGAAAATACCAAAACACAGAAATTCTTATAAACTACTTACAAGAATGAACCTGACTTATATCAGTGTCATAAAGTTCAGGTTACAAATTATTTGCAGTGTAACCTTGCACTATAGCAGTCCCTGCTCCCTACGAAGCACAGGCACATATCACAGGAGAAACATTTCACTGTGGTCTTTTGGCAGTGCAGTGCCATCCGGGCAGTAAAGCACAGGTTTATGTGAGGCACGTGGGGGAGCAGGAGGGGTGGCATTGGAGGGGCTGAGGTAGTGGACCCAACTGCCTTGAGCTCCAGCACTAGGGTCTCACGAAAGGTTTTCTGGGAGATTGGCTTTTTACTGTCTGGCACTGGCCATCTCCTTGAACAAAATAAAGGCGTTGACAATGGCAATGTCAATAAAGTGGAACAAGAATGACCGGTACCACTTCTTGGTCTTGTGCAAGATGCTGTAGTATCCAATTAGGGCATCAGAAAGGTCCCCACCACCCATGTTTTTTATTGTAGTCCTTGATGGCTGGTTGGATGGAGACATCCTGTGAAGACCATCTGCCCCCTTTATCCGTGTATGGACCTTGTCATCTCCATGTGCTGGATGGATAGTGGAGCACAAGAGCACATCCCTGGTGTCCCTCCCCTGAACAAACACCACGGGCCCCTCATGGATTCAGCAGATGGAGCCTGCCTCTCAAGCCCACCTAGCCTGTCTCTTGGGAAGTCAATTTGCTGTTGTTTAAAAGTAACACAGGCCCAGATTTTCTTCTTCAGCAGGTCCCGAAAGAGCTCAGGGCTGGTATAAAAGATGTCCACAAACAATTTATAACTAGTACCCAACACCCGTATGTTGACTAGCCGCATTAATGGGTCGAAACTCAGTCCCTTTACAACTGGTGATCCTTTA
Source organism: Etheostoma cragini (assembly GCF_013103735.1). Taxonomy (NCBI): domain Eukaryota; kingdom Metazoa; phylum Chordata; class Actinopteri; order Perciformes; family Percidae; genus Etheostoma; species Etheostoma cragini. The sequence goes on from NC_048408.1 coordinate 205,549, forward strand.
AATTTCATAGACAAAGAACTCCCAGGTGTCACCGTTGGTGGAATCCGCCAACACAGACAGCTTGTACCCCCACTTCACAAGCTTATTCTTCATGTACTGTACTGAGGCCACTGCAGGCCTTTGATGCGACCATCCTTTCATCAATGGCAATGCATTGGTTAGGATGGTAATTGGCCATGCATGCCTGTCTTATATCCTGGTACAATTGCTTAATTTTTCCAAGACGGTCATACCCAGGGGTGCCTCTTCTTCCATTGTTGGCAGCATCAAGATCAGGGTCACTGAGGTGGATGGCGCGTAAAATGGCTCTGAACCTGCGCCCCGACATCAAACTTGATGGAAAAGAAAAGGCGTATAGCTCTGACCTTTTCCAGTAGTTGCTGAGGGTTGGTCTTTCAATGAGTCCCATGTAAATAATCACTGCCAAGTACAACATCAAGTCTGTCATAGTGATACGCTGAAAATTGTCCGGGTCTTCTCTTTCTCCAAATATGTTGCTATTGTCCAGAATTGTTTGCAGTATGCTACGGGTCATAAACAATTGAAAAAGCTGGAGTACAGAGTACTTTAAAGTACCCACAAGCTGGTTACCGGGTGTGTGTAATGGTCGGGATATTGGCTGCTGTGGAGGGATGTGTGGAGGCACATCTGTGCCTTGCCGTGGAACTTCCAGAGTAGATGGCTATTGTGAAGTGCTCCTTCCTCTTGCTCTCCCGCTTGCTCTTCCTTTTGAGCCACCTCTGGCTCTTCCTCTTCCCCGTCTTGCAGGCTGTGTAGAGGTAGAAGGTCGGGGTTTCAGCTCCTCCTCCTCAACAACAGGAGATCCTGGGGTCGTACTGGGCCTCTTTATCTCTGGTTGCCATTCAGAGTTAGATGTCTCTGGCTCTCTGAAACTAAGAAATTAATTGATTAGCTCACCTCACAGCTCATTCATGCACGGTAACAACCCCCACCCCCCAGGTACATCCCATCCCCCACCAGATTACATTGTTTTTTAATTCACACCTCCACATGTACTCATAACAGCACCCCTCCCAGCAAACAAAGTTTCTGTATTGGCAACTGTGAGAGAAAATTCAAGATGCAATTTATTCTATCATATCTACAATTTCCCACACATACATGCTTGACCACAAGCACACAGATCCACACACAAACACACAGCAGCACCCCTCCCTCTTGTTTTCAAACTCCGAAATCAGTTTTCAAACAATAACTACTCAAAAAGATAATGTAATAGCATATGTAATGTATAAGTATGTAATAAATACTTCTAATAAAGTAATCAATAAGTTTTGTATGAACTTACAATTCAAGATCAGGGTCCCTTCCATCCAGAAAATCCTTTTCCAGTTCCGAGTCCACGGTTACTTCACTTTCAGAAGAGGAAATTACTTCTTCATTTGTTCTTTCGACCAAAAAAGCAGCTGCCTCCTACGCTGTTAACGACTTTTTTCCTCTAAACATCTTCACAAGTGTATAATGTTTCCAGCTATTAGAAAAATCGCTAAAAGTTGCTTTGTTTACAAACAATACGCGCACAATGCTCTACAATGGATGTCTGCGAGAGCGCACGGTTTACGCACAGACTTTATAGCCATTACGCAACGCTATACTAGGTCACGCCCTACTCCGATGGCATATTATCATATATCGTTGGATTTGTCTCTTCATAGGCTAAAGAGCTAGGAGGGTCTCGTAACGTGACATTGCTACTGGTTGAAATAACTGTCGATCAAAACGAGGGTGGTCCAAATCGAATGCCCAGACATCATTGGCTTCCAACCTGTCCATCTCCGCATCCCGGGAACAGATTGGCTCATGAGGTCTTGTTTGATTTGTAAGACTTTGCAGAACAACGTTAACACCCAAATTAAGAGTTAGGCTTCTGGGTTGAGGAAGGAGGTTGGAAAACATGTGCGGAAGTGAACTACCTTTTACCGTGTTTACATTGTAATTATGTCAGGAACTTCAAGATTGTGAGAAACCGCTAGATTTGGACAAAATGGCTTGGATATGACTTTTCCTTGGACTCTTGGCAACTCATGTAAAAAAAGAATTTTGGGACAATTTCACCGAACTGGATAAAGGTAATAATGTGAAGGTAAGTTACCACACTTTGATTGCTGCTGTCCTTTTTAGTGTTGTGACAAATTGATTGCAATTGTTTACTTCCTTGTATCATGGTATATTTTGAAACTTGTCTTATCCAAATCCTGCGAGTCTAAGCTTTCAGTCGATGTGACGCATGTACCTAAATTTGAAGATTTAATTATAATAAAGTTATAACGACCTTTTATGTAGCGTCCTTGTTTTGGTCCCGGCAACGGGACTGGGTTGGCAAACACGTTAATCAGATGTTTACAGTGCACCAAACAATATGTGAGCTAAATGGGTAATACCATCCTCACCAGATCCACACAGCACAGATATAATATAAATAGACAAAAGAATCTACATATCCCCCTAGTTTAGCACTTTATAGGCCACGGGTGGTCCAGCCTCAGGGCAACCATCCTGGAGTCCAACCCAGCCCGGACAGTGCAATAGCATATCAGGAGGGAGAAGCTCTGGATCACCAGGCTGGGCACTCACATCCCCAGGGGCCGGAATGAGAGATGAGGCAGCAGAATTCATTTTTTTCAATCCTAACCCTAGATGCTGCATGCTTTCTCGTTTTCTCCCCCCTTCCTTCTATGTCCTTTAAATTCAGGTTTGAGTTGAAAGGCCTCTTTCGCTGCCTCCTGGTAGCAGAGGAATGGGATCTATCCACTCTGAAGGGTTTCCCTTTAAGGGTTACACTGAGGGTTAACGCTTTGATGGATTGGAAAGTGATTGACATGCGACGGCCTGTGCCTACCTTTAGTCTCCATTCAACTGCGTAGTCGTCGGACGCGGGGGGAGGCTAATGGGATGCAAACACACCATACCCAGCTAGTTCCTTTCGGATGACCTTTTCCCTCCAGAACTTTCACAACATTTCACACCAAAACATCTTTTAATGATACCCTTTACAAAAAATCCTGTTCTAGCTAATTGTACTTTTGGAATATACTTACCTCATATTTACAATCCCTTCTCTTACTTTTAATTCATGGTTCTAACAATGGCGACTCCTCAAGACAGCAAAATCCTAGAAGACCATTATAAGGGCACCACCAAAAATCTCAAAGAGATCCTTTCATCCCTCCAGCAGGATGACTGGACAAGAGCCTGGACGGTAGCAATAAATTGGACTAAAAGGAGATACCCACATATTCAAAAACGACTCTTTGAATTGGCAGCCGAGACCAAATCACCTGAAAATACACCCAACTGCAAAAGGAGGGCCCCCCCCCTTAAGACCTACCAAAAATTTAAAAACGTATCCCTAACCCCTCACCGACCATGCTACCACAGAGCATCCCCCCATTATTACCCACCCTCAAACCTCCACTAAATGAGCCTCAATAGCCTGAAACACCCAACCCCACACAAAATCCCCCCCCGGAACCGCTATCAAATACGGCCTTACAAGCGGATAAACAAAATCACAAATTGGGAACTCCCTCGATCCCCCTATCTGACAAAACCTTGACTGTTGGTACATTTCCCCGCATTACTCAAGCCATCCTGACAGATATAATCAAGCTGGAAGAACTGGACAACACGATCCAAACAGAACGCACCATGCCAACACCAAATGCTCTAAAACCTAGCAATGCCCGACCAAACCCACCGCAAGTCTCAGACCCACAGTAAACTCTCCAACCACTCACCATCTCCCAAAAAGCCAACTATCCCCCGGAAAAACACTCTGGGACAACAAACCAGACATACCAGCCCCCTCAAAAAGGCAGATCCCATGTTAACCACTGCTAGGGCCCAACCTAAACCACAAACATGCCCCGCCAGTCCATAGCAACTGAAATCCGTTCAATCCCTTCAATCCTAAATCCCCTTTGGGATCAAAAACAGGACCTACAAATATTCTAGGAAGGAGGCCCCCCCTCCCCAGGAAAAAAATTCAACCAAAACGACAATCAAATCCACGATCAGGATCTGACCATGGTGGTTTTCAATCCTCCCCACTCCCCTCCAAGTGAAAAATTCACCCGCCATCCCAACCAAGGCAACAAGTACAAACATTGGCTACTTAAGCCAACTGGGAGAATCCTAATATTTGGGAGTCAAACATTTCCAAACTTCCATTAATCCACAAAAGGAAGATCCAAGTAGACTGCTACCCAGGAGACAACTTTTGGCACACCACCAACATACTAAAAAACAAAACACCAACAGTGGACACTGTGGACAAAGGCATTCTATCCTTTGGCATCAATGAAAGGTCCCGTCAAAGCACTTTTCTCATGAACCAACCCCTTAAAAAATAAATTCAAGCAGCAAAAGCAACCTTCCCTTATGCAAAAATCTTTAGGACTTTTTTAGGAGCGATGGATTGAATCAACCTGATCCTCCTGAAAAACGAATATCAACCTTTCAGAAACCTACATTCTAACTGAAGTACAAAGACAGCTTCTACGGAAAGGCCTTTCCTTTGGCCCCACCCCCTCCTCAACGAAAAGCTTGAGACAGACTCTCAGAATGGACATGACTGCCGACCATCGCAGACTAAAACTTCACAATTATTTTGATCCAAATACCGTTACCACCTCGGCCCCTACCTCGAACGCACTAACCTTACTAAAGCAGAAATGCAAGCCTTAGAGGATCGCCAAGAAACCACCTCCATCGTATTTAAACCAGCAGACAAAGGAAGTGCAATTGTTGTGATGGACCGTAAGCTGTACACTCAAGAAGCCCTGAGAAAACTACATGACACTAATTACTACATCCCCCTAACATAACCCATTCACAAAGAAACAGCTCTTCAAATAAAGACTGTGTTGGACACAATGACACAGACCGAACTTATTACGAACATACAAGTACTTAAAAGGACAGAACCCACGGAGCAGACTTCTATCTCTTACACAAACCCCCAGAGAATTGGCCGGTCCCCTACAAAATTCCCCCAGGACGACCGTTTGTTTCAGACGGTGAAAGTGAAAGCTACAAGATAGCTGAACTCATTGATTTCTAGTTGAATCCCCTCTTCAACCAACATGACAGCTACATAAAAGACACAACATATCCAGACCCATCAAGATCAGATTCTTATTTTCTCAAACTCCTCCACCTTAGCTTGACAAGAAATTACTTTACTTCGATAACAGTCACTACCTCCAGATTAAAAGGCACAGCCATGGGCCAAAAAATTGCCCCAGCATATGCTTACATCGATATTGCCGACTGGGATGAATCTATCCTCCCAAAATGCATAAACCCACTTGAAATTTCGCTACCTGGACAATATTTGGGGCTTTATACGGAGGAACAGTTTGGACAATTTATAGAAAAGCTTAACTCACACCACCCGACAATCAATCTTAAGGCAACAACCAGCCATTCAAGTATTGTTTTTCTTGACGTAACCACTTTCAAGGGCCCGGACTTCCCTGACACAGAACGATTGTACACTAGGGTCTACTCCACCACATGAGCTTCCATCCTAAACAGACCTTCAAAGGTTATATTAAAATCACAATTATTAAGATTCTGGAGAATTTGTTCCAGGGTGGACAACTATAACAGCGACAATGACACTTCTCAAAGCCCTCCAAAAACAAAATTATCCCTATTCCGAACAGTCCTTAGAGAAGTACTTGAACTACCACAGACACCTACTCCTCCGGAAAACATCCCGCCTAAGTGGTCCCTCTCGTCACAACATACTCATCCTTCACAACCCGGGCTTCCGTTAGCCAAGTTAGCCAAGTTAGCCAAACATAACTTCAAGTAGTAGATGAATGAAACAGAACTTGGACAGCAACTCAAGATCATCTTGGCCCATCGAAAAAACTCCAACCTCAGGGACCTACTGACCCGAGCTAAATTACCCAGACCCAGAGAACAACCCCCTTCCCCAGGCCAATACATCACCGCGACCAACCCCACCATGAAAACCACATTCTCCTTGACAATATACGTCTCACTTAAAAACTGTTTATTTGATACAATGCAGAAAATGCGGCAAAATGTATGCCGGAGAAACACGAAACTCCTTATCCTCGCGCTTTTCGAACCAACGCTACAATATAAAAATAAAACAAATACATACCTAACAAGGCACTTCTCAGATCATGGATTAAAAAATCCCCAACTCCAGGGGCCGCCAACACAACCCCGACTGGACAACAGGAAAGACGGAAGGCTGAAAGAAATTGGATTTGGAAATTAGGGACCTCACACCCTATAGGACTTAACAAAACAAACTATGAAGAGTAACAAAAAACATAGGTAGTTAATGACATAATCTACATAGTTTTACTGTTTTATTCAGTTTAGGTTCTTTTATTCTTGCGGTTAGCTTTTCACTTGAACGTTTGTAAACAGTTAAACTATACATTTCAGATGATAAAAAGGGTGAATATGGGACTCATGACGATGAAAAGCAATTTACTCATAGACATATGAGATGCTCACTCTGATGGTCCCGTTATCCCTTCAAAAACAAAAATAAAACACACCTAACCCCCAACCCTAATAACCAAATCCATAACCCTAAATCCTGATCCAACAATAACACCTAACCATGGTACTCAACCCTAACTCTAAACCCTACACTTTAACCCCTAACCCTTAAACATCAAATCCTAACCTTAACTTCAAACCCTAACCTTGACCACCTAACCACTAGCCCTAAACTTAACCCCTAACCCCAACTCTAAAACTTAACCCCTAACCCCAAGGCGAGAACCTGTGCTCTTCATTTGACCGTCCCAATGGGAACCACACTCTGACACATTATCACAACAAATAGCACAATTAATCAATAAAAACAACCAAGCACTCCCACATTGGCGCCTCTTTCCACACAGAACACCCAACATTACTCAGGAACATTAACAGATTATTAATTCATTGGGTAGTAACAAACACATAGTCATAAAACCTGCAGACAAAGGGGACAATTACATTTTAGAAGCCAACAGACAGTAAGTGGTCAATAATATGTGGTGTCATTTAACTAACACAAACACTTATTAGGGACATTACAGACAAACTTTATCAAAACAAATGTATTCATTTTAAACAGAAAAAAACACCTGGATGGTCCAGATGAGCCCAGGTCTCTTCTCTTCTACCTTCTCCCTAAGATCCACAAGCCTCCTGTGACTTGGACGGTCCCTTTTGTTGTTCCGGTCGGCAGACCAATAGTCAGTGACTGAGGATCAGAATCCTACAACATCACAGAATACATAGACCACTTCAACTCCCTGAGCGCATAGTTCCCGTCCATGGAAGATAAACTCGCTGTTTTTCGGAAGTGCTGACTTCTCTCATAAATTGTAAGCATTAAACCGTCATAAACATGCTCATGCCATACATCATTTGAAAGCTTAAAGTCTCCCGATTCCATCGAGCCCACAAACGACGCAATAAGGTGACTCACAACGGTGATAATCATGTTCTGAAATAAAAAAACACAGAAAGATTTGAGTCTAATCGAGTGTGTTTCCTACCTGTCTCCTCGTGTCTTTAATCACAGCGGTGAAAGATCGCCAAAAACCTTAGTTTCCTACATTGAAAACACCCTAAGGTATTAGAATATCCAAGCCTTGTAATCCATCATTATCTGGTCCCTTCACAATCTTGTAGTTTCAGCCCAAGTTTTGACGTAGAGAAATCTAGATAGTGCATCATTTCTTGGTTTCTATCGTGTGTATCTTTTTCCGTGGGCGGGCTACAGCAAAACCAAAGACAGCGTTACATTCTCTGGCTTGTGCAGATTGATCAATGAACCTTGTTCCCAGCCAATAGCATCAGTGTATCTCAAGATACCCCCAAGCTAAGCAAATGAAATCTCACACTCCCCATTGGGCCCACGTGGGAAAGATTGACAGTGTAGCCCACCAATTAGAAGATAAGGTCATAAAACTGGCATCCCTGTGTAGCCAATAAGAAGACGAGTTGATTGATACTAAACATGGCCAACAAAAACTATTCCTGTGATCTCTTACAGCTGTCTGAAGGCAAAAATATGGACTTCTGATGGCATTTCACCATTTCATAAAATTATGATTACTTTATTCTATAAATCTATGTATGTACTTCTTTCAGACATATCTGTGAGTGATGTGGATGTGTTTTTGTATTTCAGAAGTTTTGTATATAGCACTTTGTCTTATTTTTTATTTCTAAAAAAGCCAAAAAAAGCACAGACATATCTGTAGAAATACATTCATATAAAATCCATTTTATAAGTCATTTTTTTCTGGATTTTTTCTGTTCTAAGTTGAGACATGTGGCTAGAGTACTATTTTAGTATATAGCCCCTATAATATGCTTACAGTAGTGCTTTTTAATTTTCAGATGATTTACTTGGACGGAAATAGAAATTCTGTGTTCTAACCTCTGTAGCTCTGTGTCAGTAAGGCCTAGTGTCACACTGCCACTAGAAACAACAAGTTGGGAGTGTTTCCTTCCCAATGATCTCAGGGTCATCCCAGAGGGCCAAAGCATGTGGAAACAGCAGCACTTTTTTAAGGGTAAAAATTTAGGTGAGAAAAAACTATATTTTCAAGTGTTACTGAACAGGCTAAACTGCACCCCCAACTATATCAAAGACACCTATGAATTTGTTAATAAAATAAAAAACGTCCAGGTACCCGGTCACACTCTCCTCTTTTAGACATAGACTCACTATACACTAACATTGAAACACATATTTAATAAACACCCCGACCCATCCAGACCAGACAGCCATATTTTACAATTGCTCCATATCACTATCACCAGAAATGACTTCACTTTCAAAAATAAACTTGTCTCCAGCTAGGCGGGTGTGCAAAGGAAGTACTCCCCGTCGTACGCTGACATCTACCTGGCCCATTGAGAGGAAACTACTTCCCATAAACTACCCATCAAACCCCTGCTTTATTTCTGGAACTTGGACGACATCTTCGGCCTGTGGGACAACACCGAACAGACTTTCATGACTTTCCTGGACACCGTTAATCACCCTGAAATAAAACTCAAACACACCCTACAACCCGTCACAGTGGAGTTGCTCGATACGAGGGTCTTCTTCCGCAGCTCGGGCGACGAGTCAGACACTAGCCACTAAGGTGTACTTCAAGGACACTGACCGCCATGCACTTCTTTATGAGACCAGCTATCACCCCAATTACACTTACAGAGGTTCTCATCAAGTCCCAGTTGATACGCTTCCACAGGGTCTGCACCTTCCCGGAGCACGTGGAGGAGGCCACCAGGACACTTTTTAGTGTGATGAGGTTGAGCGGCTGCTCGAGGCACTTCCTTAGAGGTGTCAAGGCGGAGTTCAGCGGTGATCTCACAAACAGACCAGAACAGCACCATCTAGCTCGACCCTTGTCCCCTTGGTTGTCACCTACTCGGAGAATCTGAGAAACCTTTTACCAGCAATTAAGAGGAACTTCTGGGGGGGCAGGGGAAGAGTGTGACGTGCTGAGGGACTGCCGCATGATCTCGCCTACAGGAGGAATTTCAATTTTATGACTTTTTTTATTGACTAATTTTTAGAGATTGTTATTATTATTATTTCTTTTCAGGGGATTCATTTTTACCTGCGGAGAGGGGGGGGGGGGTCCGACCTAATATGTGGACAGATTTGTTTTTGTTCTTTTCCAAATTTAAAGATGGCTTGGTGGTCCTTTTTATAAATGTTATTCTCTGGTATTTATGTTGTGTTTTAATTGGAGTCTTCCATTTATTGTTCATATTTATTATCATTTTTTACACCATGAATTACTTGCCTCTGGATTTTAACACTATGATACACATGCCATTGGTTTTATGCATGTTACTAACAGTGTGGTTTTATTCTATGATGTATTTTAAATGACTTGTTATTTATCGTGTGGCACTTTTTATGCTTAGGGGAATTAATTCACACAGTATTTTAGAACTTTTAAATGTTTTTAATTTATTTTACATCAAATAATGATTTTAATATATTTAAATAGAATTTCTTTTATATTGTGACACTGGGCATTTTATATATTTTATTTATCTTAATAATTTGGGAGTGTCTCTGGGAGAGGAGCCGGAGCAGAGGAGACCTTTTAAAGTTTTATGTTCCCGCTGTCCATCCTGTCCTGTGGTTCTATTACCCTTCTCTGTACATTTGGCCTTCTGTCTAACAGCTTTTATAGAACCGACACAGATTTTTTAAGGAGGTTTTTAAGTGTTTAACTCCCACCAGTGGTCCCCTTGTGACCGTGCCCCTCGCATCGCCCATCCAGGGCGGCGCGTTTCAACCCAAACCTAACCCAAGAACAGCCTTGTAGCTACAATGGCTACGTGTAGGTCCCGCAATCTTTCTCAGGGACGCCAGCAGATGGGCCGCAGCTTCACGACCGGTCCACTACCACCGCAATAAAAGGGGTAACTAGACAAATTTGCAGAACTTTTATCAGTGTGCCTATTAATTGGTGCACATCCAAATAGCAATAAAACTTGATCAAAAATTAAAAATTAAATTAACGATGCCAAAATTAGTGTTTTACACTTCAGGTGCAGAGGAGACTTTGTTTTACCCCCGTTGCACCACCTGCAACAGAGTACAACCTGGTCGTTTAAGGCCAAAAGAAAATGGCTGATCGGCCAGAAGCCAACCCTTAAAAGAGCCCCATGTCAAAATTGACAGCTTCTCTGGGGCCACCTTCAAACATGTAGAGGCACCTCTGGCTAAGAGACCATTCTCAGACATGGTTGAAAAACTAATCCTTTCCTTCAGCATCAACAGCAGGGCTCAGAAACCACACAAAGTCGCCCTCCTGCAACTCAAGAAAGCATTCAGAATGGCCCAAATTGCCTTCCCAAAAGCACAGATTTTGGTCACCATCATTGACTTTTCCAGGGCCCTTCCCCACCAACAGCAGGAGAACCTCAGAGTTCTTAATGACCACATCCCCCAGCTCTCCAGAAATACCTTTTCCACCGAGAATGACTGCATCCACTGGTCTCGCCAAGCAGTGGGTCACATGTTGGTTCATTGGTTTGCTCATTTAAAACACACACTCCCCGTAAAGACTCCATAGACAACAAGGTTAGAAACAGTTATTAACCCGTCAAACTTTTCAGCTGACCGCAGCACAGACACGGCTATTAAATAAGGGTCTGGCCTTTATCCCATCTGTCTTTAAGATCACAAGAACTCCAAGGACCAGGTTAGATTTGCAGCAATATCAAAGGAGGCTGAAACTGGCTACATATTATGAAGGTAAACCCGATGTAATGCACTTCCCGTTTACTCCCAGATCCACATGGGATCCCTCCTCTGCACAGCTTACACAAGAAGTTAGAAAATTATTTCAATTGGATATAGAAACCTTTAGGACACATCACGCAGTGGGCTGGATTAAGCCTAATTTATCCAGATTTGAAAGAGAACACCTCAAACAACCTAAAGAGAATGACAAGATAGTGATAAAGCTAGCAGACAAGGAAAGCTCAGTGGTTCTGATGGACGGGAATGATTATATTTAGGAAGGTCATAGACAATTACAGTACAGAGATTGTACGTGTTACCAAAGATTCACAAGAAAGGGGACACCTGGAGCATTCCTTTCAGGGTTCCTCCAGGATGTCCTAATTTCTCAGATTGTGACAGTGAGATTTATTACACAGCTGAGTTCATAGATTATTTGAATCTCCTTTCAAAGTTTCATGACAGTAACATAAAAGACACCTTTTGATTTTGCTGACAAAATCAAACGCATAGAAGTACAGTACTTCACTAAGCTCTTCTCTTCTCCATGGATGTCACTAGTCTGTACACTAAAATTTACTCAAATGGACTTCACTTCTGGCTTGTAGCTTTAGTACTATAATCACTTTATACCTTAATAGCTCTTTAAAAATCATTCTGGCTGAAAGCAAGAAATCTATCAAACACAAATGTCTGAACTGTCAATGAAATTAACTTTTTGCATAAACATTCAGCTTGTGGTGAGACTGGACATCTGGCTTCACATCAGGTGTCACCACAGAGTCCCACGAGCTGTACGCCCCCTTCATGAGGCAGCTGTCTCGCTGCATCTTCAAGGTGGACCCTTACAAAGGGCGGAGTCAGCCTGCCGGTTTATCCCTGTGTAAGGGGCTCCACATCTCTAGAGTCCACCTCAACCGGCTTCATCCCAGGTACTTGCATGTTTCTTAAAGCTTTAGTTCAAATAATCTGTATTAACATAAAACTCTGATTCATTTTGTATCACTAACCTGCCTCCTCAGGAACGCACGCCAGTGCTTTGCACTTCCAGGTATTCCTGGTTAACGGACTGATGAGGTGGAACGAGGACGTGCATCAGCACCCCGGTCGCGGCTGAGGAATAGGTGGGACCTCTGTACTCCTACTGTGGCCACCGCAAGCACGTCCTTAACCTGAAGAGCAAACGGGTGCTAGGCCTTCCCATGGTTAAGGACTACACCAAGCCTGCGGAGTACACAGGTATGTGTGTGATGTCAGAACAATTTATCCTGTTTAGATTTCAGCATGTTCTCAGGCTGGCCCAGGCCCTGCTGGAAGCACAGAGCCTTCTGGGGTTTTCTGACAGGGTAGACAGGCCAATTGTGCTCTGGCATCGCCTGCAAAAGCACAACAAAAAGTGATAGTCTACCCTCCCAGATACAGGGAGAGGCAGCCTAAGGGGCGGTTCAAGGCTTTGAAGGGGAAAAACTCTCTTTGCTAATATACATTTTTCTAATTAAAACATGCTGTGTAATAACCCACTCTGTGCTCTCATTGACTCTTTCAGCAGTTTTCTTGGAGCAAACTCGGGCCCTGCAAATTGGTCCAGCGCCAGTGGCCTGGTGGAGTCCATTTGCAGCCAGCTCTGCCAGCTCCACCCAAAAGGCACGCAGTCCGGGGGGATCCGTCGGGATAGGTGGGCCCTGGTCCTCTCGGACTATGTGCCTATTAGAGCGTCAGTGCTTGCCAGCCAGAGGCTGATGGCTTAGACAGACATCCAGCTCAGGGGGAGACTGTGTACTACCAATCAGAGATTACTGGCGGGATTTATACAAGAGAAGAAAAGTATTCTGAGATTACTGGAGAAGTTTATAAGAGTGAAAAAACTAATAGTGTTAAATATGGGAAATTGTTTACGTTTGATATATAACAAAATCAATGAACGATATGTAATATTGAAATTGTCAAGCCTTTTAGACCAAATTATAGCTAACAAGGTGGGTGATGGTACCTGTACCAATGTCACCGTGAAGTCGACCCAATCGATGTGTGTGGGTTTGAAAAAATGATGGAGCTTGTAAGAGGTCAAATTTGTACACGTCCGTGGGCTGAGGTGATTTAAATGTTACAAGTATTGTTGATGACACGAGAGGGTGGTGGAAACATTTTGTACAGTCATACCTTGCATCACACACAACTTTGAACGGATGAAAGTGCATCACCTGTTGACCTGTACACTATGATTGTAGATACAGTAAGTCTGTATGCAAGAGAAAAACAATGTTATATGCTACACAATTTTCAAGATACATACATTCGTAATCAGTAAAACAGAAGTGAATGATGTAGCCAAAACGCTTTATGTGATAGAATGTGTAACAATGTTGTCAAAATTTGGTGTGTTGGAAATAAAAATGTATGACACAAAGCTAATGAGATCAGTTGTATCTTAAACGAATCATGGATGGTGTTATGGAAAAAATATACTACAATCCTTCACACCCTGGAGGATTAGGGGGGGGGTTGGTAAGCTACGTGAAGCAGTCAAAGAGTGTACAGGAGTGACCCCGACAATCCCTGCGGTTCAAAAGTTTTTACAGCGTCAGGACACCTATACCTTGCATGCAGCCGCTAAGAAACAGAGTAGTGGTTAACGGCATTGACAAACAATTTCAGATTGATCTGGTAGATACGTGTGAATATTCATCAGAAAATGATAATGTGCGATATCTGTTGACCTGTATTGACGTTTTTTTCTAAATACGCATGGGTGAGGTGTCTTAGAAACAAAACTGGTCCATTTGTCACAAAGGCCTTTAAAGAAATGTATGTGTATATATTAGTGTGTATATTTCTATAGTATTCCTTTAAAGAAATACTATGTGACAGGCGGATACCCCAGAAAGTTTAAACAGACGAGGGAAAGGAGTTTTATAATACTGCTTTTCATAAGTTGCTGGAAAAATATAAAATTCAACATTTCGACATCAAATGAGAAAAAAGCAAGTGTGGTGGAGCGATTCAATCGGACCTTCAAAATGCGTATGTGGCGATTTTTAACATCCGTTAACTCTCAAAGGTATATTGATGCCATTCCCGACCTGGTTACTGCTTACAAACATTTTAGTACAGGTGAGAAAGTGGTGGATAAAAAGAAGACTGTGGGTCGGCGTTGTTGGTACGTGGGTGGAAATACATCCAACATGCTAACGCATATCCAACACCATCACCCAGACATGCCAATCACAGGGCCAAAAAAATAAATAAATAAATCACTGAATAAATCAGGATTTACACATAACCTTCAATGCTCCGTATCCACTCGTAGAGTAACCTGGCTTCAAGTATTTGCTGTATGTACTCAAACCTCTATACAACATGCTATACCGGCCACCGGGACTTCAGTGTACCGTTCCAACCCTTTAATACATGTCAGTCAAGCTGAGCATGTAAAGGCCACACAGTCTGATTAGTCAAGTGGAAACACCTGTGGGAGGGGAACATGGATGTGAAGAGATGGGCTCTCAAACAATGCAACTTTTTGACATTTTGACGCATCACAGTAGGAAAAGTGGGTAAACAATCCAACGCCTGGTGAAGTCTGCTTCCCAATGATAGGAAGAGCCGACATCGAAGGATCAAAAAGCAAAGTTGCTATGAACGCTTGGCTGCTCCAAGCCAATTATCCCTGTTTTGCTTTCAGGTTTAGTGAATTAACCCCCTACCTGCCCTTTACATTTATTGTTGTTTGAGATGCATTTGACCCAGAACAGGAAGTCGGACATTTTAGTTTTAGCAGGCAGCCTTATTTTTACTGAATGGACTCACTCATTTCATCTGTCTGTAAGTACTAGTTTAGCACAGATCATAGAACAATATATGGGCATTATTTTTGCGATGAATGTTTTACTAAGCCTTATTTTTGTAAATCAGTAAATTTATAGTATCAACCTCATGTATCAGCTTAACTGCATGTTATGTAGACTATCCCTGTTTTTCAATGTCGAGGGTCCTTCCTTGGTAGGATTAGTGCTTCCAAGAAAGGATCCTTCAGGAGCAGGTCAGGTCCTTAGCATTTGGAGAACATGTACAAGCGAACAGGCTATCAAGTGCACGTCTTTACGGGCTCACGCCATTGAATTTTTTTGCCGCATTTCAAAACACTGGATGAAATGGTTTTGGAACTGTTAACTGTGCTGTTTAATTATACTGTTGGGATAGAGAAGATGAATCGGCAGCCGTTTCTTAATGTCAAGGAAGGATCCCCCAAAGCCAGGAGGAGGACGCTACCCCATCAACCTCCATTGAAGGACCGTTCCAACGTCGAGGATCCTCCAAATTCCTCCAAGGACGGAGTCCTTCATTCAGAAAAGTCCCCATAGACAAAGAAGGATGCATATGTTTATCCTATGCTGTCCCAAATCACCCACCGCGATTTCCATTGACAATGTGATAATGGCTGGGGGCAGGGGTTATTAGGTCACTGTCCAGCTATTGTGAAACCTTATGGTCTGATGTCATTGTCTTAACATTAACATTGACAGTACTAATAAGCTGATATCCTAACATTAACATTCACAGTACTAATGGGCTTACATCCTAATGTTAACAATGACAATACTAATGGACTGATATCCTAATATTAACATTGATATTGACAGTGTTAACAGGTAATGTGCCTCAACAGTGCAATTAGTCAGTGAAGTGTATAACAATTTAATGTTTTACTGTCTCTTCTTGTCTTTCAGAAAATGTCTTTTCATAGACTGTTCCGGTTTGAGCCCTTGTCCTCTGAGCTCACCCTTCGCCCCTCTGCAGCCGCAGGGGGCACTCACTAAATCCCGCCAGCAGGCCTCTGCCAGTGGCTGGCAGGTGAAGAGGTGCAATGTGGTCGAAGCCGAGGCAAGGACTAAAGCTTTACAAAAGGGCATCAGCTCTGACCAGGCGGTGCTGGCAGAGAGTGAGCTGCAGTTTGTAAAGTACCTTGGCCAAAAAATGCAGTGGTTGCTCAGCAACGATGTGGGCTATGCCGTGACCATCCTGGCATCCCACCAGAAGGAGAGAGAGGGAGGGGACGCCACGAAAATGCCCCTCATGCAGAACAAGGATGCCCTTGCCTCCTACGCCAGGCTGTACCCACCCATGGTGATGGCCATTGCCAGGCGTAGGTTGTGCGAGGGATCCCAGTCTGCAAGGGGGCTGGATGACACACTGGTGGGGTTTGGTGTACGCTCGCATCACACGTACAAGTCCCTGTACAACGCGCAGGACAAAGAGAGTAAAAGGTAAGTATTGTGCGTGGGACAGGGCGCATGCCGATTGTCACGGTAGCGAGGCGCTACTTGGACCTTCTGGGACTGAACACTGACTTTCAAAGACTCTTAAGTATGTGATATGCTAGTGTATGCAACACGTGTTTGTTTTGTGACCTTTCGTTGTGTTTAAATTTACCAGTCCAACTGGTGCAAATAATAAGTTCCGCCGTCGTCGTACGTTTAATCCTTTATTGTACAAAAAGTTTGAATAAAAGCACATACAAAAAGAACGACTTCATTGATTAAAAGCTGAGAACGACGAGATCTAAAAACGTTATTCTCACACAGCTGAGGTTAAAAAACTTGCTTCCCGGATCCAGATTCCCCATCCACCTCACCTGTGATTCCCTTTATAATCTCCAATTAACACCCACAAACAGGTGCGCAGGTGACGTAACAACCATTTACGCAACCCTCCCACACACAATACACACAAAACAAACATACATAGCCAAATTGGCCATTACAACCAATCTGTTTATAGTCTTCATCAATTGTTCACCATTACCATATGTTATCTTACTAAAGATTTCTTAGTTACAATAACCACATGACAATC
This sequence comes from Etheostoma cragini, assembly GCF_013103735.1. Taxonomy (NCBI): domain Eukaryota; kingdom Metazoa; phylum Chordata; class Actinopteri; order Perciformes; family Percidae; genus Etheostoma; species Etheostoma cragini. Next base: position 222,698 of record NC_048408.1, read on the forward strand.
AGTTCTTTGTTAACTTGACATGTTTATTTACGTAAAAGGTAATACAGTCATTCACTAGCATGTGTGTCATCTTACTGGTATCTTTTGGTGCTGTTGTAAAAGGGAGTTTGTGTACCCCAGGGCTTTTAAAGACGGGCGGACTTCTGGGGTTACCGGAAACGTTTCGATTTAAATGATAAACTATTAATATGGTAAACCTATATATCCTATGGGGAGGTTAAACCTGTTTTGATTATATTTAACTACCTGTCTCCTTACGTAGACTAGTGTTTTGGCTGTTTTAAAGCCTTCTGAATACTTCGTGCCTGAGCCACCACTGTAGTGTTAGTGAGAATGGTTTGGTCCATTTCAGGGGTGTCCTGCCAGGCTATTTGAGAAGGAGGCTTCTCGAGGTTACTCGAGAGAGCTGAAGGTAGACAGATGTAAATCTGGAGAGAGCCAATTTAATTGTAGTTCAAAGGCAATTTGTTAACAGCTGTATTTAGGTTGTTATTTTACTTTTATCTATTTGACTCTTAAGTCTATTTCTTTTCTGGTTTTGAAAGTCTTTGATTTTTATTATTTTGATATTTTTGTGTTTTGCCTTTTGGCCTTATTTGGGAGAAATAAAACATCCCATCTTAAATCAAACTCCACTGTTGATTCATCCTTCCTGGTGCTCACCATTCAGCGACTACTGGCAACATCTACCTACAACAGTGTCTGTGTGTGTCTGTTGATTTTGTGTTTTATTTCCTCTGCTCTGTTACTGCTTTGTGCAGTGGCTTCGGCAGGAGACGGTGATGAAAGGGTCCAGGATGGAGGCCCTGAGGATGTATGTGCTGGCCCACGACAAGGAGCCCAAGACTGCACCAGAGCCAGCACACATCCTCCCACGACCAGGTAACTGCACCATCTACAAAGCCGCCTTTGGTTTCCTTCTCATTATACAGTGGTGTGAAAAAGTGTTTGCCCCCTTCCTCATTTCCTGTTCCTTTGCATGTTTGTCACACTTAAGTGTTTCGGAACATCAAACCAATTTAAACAATAGTCAAGGACAACACAAGTAAACACAAAATGCAATTTGTAAATAAAGGTGTTTATTATTAAAGGGGAAAAAAAATCCAAACCATCATGGCCCTGTGTAAAAAAGTGATTGCCCCCTAAACCCAATAGCTGGTTGGGCCACCCTTAGCAGCAACAACTGCAACCAAGCGTTTGCGATAACGTGCAATGAGGCTTTTACAGCGTCCTGGAGGAGTTTTGGCCCACTCATCTTTGCAGAATTTTCCTAATTCAGTTACATTAGAGGGTTTTCGAGCATGAACAGCCTTTTTAAGGTCATACCACCACATCTCAATAGGATTCAGGTCAAGACTTTGGCTAGGCCACTCCAAAGTCTTCATTTTGTTTTTCTTCATCCATTCGGTGGTGGACTTGCTGGTGTGTTTAG
>NC_048408.1:224229-228174 GCF_013103735.1 Etheostoma cragini
ATATGAGCCTGCATCTTTACGATGTATGGCATACGTTAGAACGATGTATATGAGCCTGCATCTTTACGATGTATGGCATACGTTAGAACGATGTAAATATATATCCGTCGTGGAAAGAGCGGTTGCACGTCGCAGAAACGTATAGTGGCGACGTCTTGGCGACGTCGTGCCAGTGACCAAACGACCTAACTACTACATATCCCCCCCGTATTTTGATTACATCGCCGATACGTCGTGCCGACGTATGTGTGCTAACTGGGAAATAGACATTAAAAACATTACAACTTAAGTCAGGGCTGCCAACTCTCACGCATTGGCCGTGAGACACGCGCATTTGACTGGTTTCACACGCTCACACGCCACACCCCCGATTTCTCATGCTGAAGTGTCAACCCGGTCGGTCAAATTTCTGAAAGATGAGTTTATCTATAGATCTACCTGTTGAGCCACTTGTGATCGACTAGTTGTGCTTTCAGAGACTGTGAGGGGGTTCACCTGTCTGTGGAATTTTCAAATTGTTGCAAAATGAGAACCTTTTTTTCACGAGCCATCCCAGGTGCATTCCCGGCTTCAGGTAGGAGCTCTGAGTATTACAGACCCGTCCGTCGCTTCGTGTCCTCTCTCTCTCAGTAAAGATAGCGGTGAGCAGCGCTTATATTTTGAATGTGCACAAAGTTGTAAACATGAGCAGAAATCTGGTGAAACACATCTGAGCTATACTATACTATATTATACTATAAATACGATACTGTAACGTTGGGCCACTATTGTGCATCTCTAACCTCTGTGCATCTCAAAATGTAACTGTAAATAATTGATTTTGATGTTTTATAAAAAGAACAAATCTCTTTATTTTCACAAAAAAGTAAAATCATTAAGTGGGGTACAGAGGATGAGGGCCAAACATTACTGAACATTGGCACAAAGGTTAAAGGAATAGAATTTATGTAACTCAGTGGTTCTCATTCTTTAGAATTTAAGTGGTCTTAGTTGATCCCCCAACATTAATTTAACCTGGACCTGTTCACCACAGACCCAAATCTTCTCAGCTGTTGCTGACATATGCTACTGTCTCAGGTCAGTTCTTATATCAAAACAAATTAATAATGTAAATGCTGAATGCCCTAATACCTGTTGATACTACAACAATGCAAGGGTTCTTACCCTACAGTTTTGCACGCAAATTAAACCCTAAAGGATAAACACCCAAAAAAATTGCTTTGTACGCGGCAATATGGGTCGGCCCCCCTAAATCTCACTCCAAGGTTTTTGGAAAAGTTGCCAGCCCTGTTAAGTATGTTGGGCGTAAGTTACCGTTCTCATTCCTGCTCTGTTCTACATGCTAAGCAGTGAGGTGTATTTCACGTAACGTTATTGCATATCTTGCTGTTCAATCAGCGAAACAGGTCGAGTTGTAACATCACTGACTTTCACAGCTAGGTAACGTCAGCTAGCGCTAGCTAACGTATAGCGCTAGCTAACGTATAGCTCTAGCTAGCTAGAGTTAACAGCAAGTAAATATCGTTCGGTTGCAAGCAAAAGCAATAACGTCTATGGTTTGCAGAAATGTATATCATTATAAAGTGCTGTCACAGTAGTAAAACCATATGAAAAATGTTGAATAAAGACGTTTTTTACTTTACCTGTACTTTGAGCCTGGACTAGAAGCCTCCGGTCGGTTAGCCATTTTCCATCTGTGACGCATGCGTATTAAATGTAATCGAGGTTCGATTGTGTAAGTTACGCACAAATGTATAAAAATACGAATATGAATACACAAAGTTACGCATACATCTTTTTGATAGTGTTCTTACTCCATTACAGTGCAGCTATATTTCCAGATGATAGTAATGGCAGACTGGTCAGAGACCAATACATTCTTGATTTTATTTTATTGTTGCTTGTCTGTCTCTATTAAAGGACAGTTTGTGTTACTCCTTAATATGTAGGCCTGATGTTTTTTATTATAGCTTACTTTGGTTTCATGACATTCTCAATAAGTCTCCCATCCCTGGACCAATAACATGGTCTATATACGTTTATAGTGAAATTTACATTCATCACAGTGGGAACACCACAATGCTTCTTAATCTTTTTATTTTGGTTCTGTTATCTTGTCATAAGAACAAAAAAACATGAATATTGTTTCACGTTGATGCTCACAGCGTGTATTGAAGTCAGTTATTTCTATTTCTAGTTGTTGTCCCTTTCTGATTGTTTGTATGAACATTAACTGTACAAAGATATTTAGAATTAGACAAAGCTTATTGAGATTTGTGCATATAGTAAATATAAAAAATGTTCTCGTGTTGTGAATAAGGGTTTGAAATTAAGCCTAGAGTCCTTAGGGTCCATTTCCAGAGGAACATTATTCGCTCTGCTCCCTTCTCAGCCAAAGTAGGCTACTCAAAGACCCTTTACAGTAAAACCAGCACATTTATCACATAAAAACAGAAACATGAAACTAGCATCTTTAAAGCAATTAAAACACAGTTTAGCCTACAACTTTGTAAAAATGTGTTGTGACTAATGTTGTACATCCTTACACATTCAGTTGGTCCGCAATAGTCTGTTTGGCTTTTTCTCTCCGTTTGAGCCGTATTTTCCTTTCTGCGGATTATATCTTCCCCTCCCCGTTACTTTCCATTAGAAGCTGCTGCTCATTGGGTAAAACATTTGGCGCATACGTCTTCTCAATTCTGCATCAGTAAATCTGTGATCGATTCCGTGGTCTATTTAAGAAAGCCTTGAACGTGACCTTAAAATGGCTGGACTTGGCTTCACCTGTTTATCCTGGCTCGGTAAACGTGCAACCGATTAAGCCGCGATGAGCGCATCACACTAAGTCAAGCTGCGCTTTTTCAATTATCCTGGATATCTTTATTCTACTTTCGTGCAACAGGCCCCTGGTGTCTTGGTTTAATGTCTTGTCTCTTACTGATTGTGTAATTTTCAGTCTTGTCTTGTATATGTTCTGTTTCCGGTTTTATTGTGATAGTCTGGTTTTCTGTGCTGTCTTGTCTAGTTCTACTTCCTGTGTTTTCCCGAACTTGTGATTGCCTGATGTTGTTCACCTGTTTCCCAGCCCTTGTGTCACCTGCCTTGCGTTACCTCTTTACCCGGTGTATTTAGTCTTTGTCTTCCCCTTGTCCTGTTTCAGATCCTTCTGTCACGATGTAGAGAATTGAGGACACAAACGTAGAGAAAGGCAGGAAGGCAGTGTTGGAGGATTTAATTACAAAAAAGCAAAGTCCAACATCCAATAACTCAAAAAAATCCAGAAATAGAAAGGTAGAAAAACTGGAAAGCAGACAGAGAGAACTCCCAGGGGAAGAGTCAAAACGCTGAGCACACTGACAGCAACAGGAGACAAACACACACAAGGAAATGACCAAGGACAAGGGGAAGACAAAGACTAAATACCCGGGGTAACCAAAATACCAGATAGGAATACAACATTAAACACCGCAAAATACCAAAACCATAATTACTTTGCTTAAAACTAAGGGCTATATACCCCCTCCGTCCAAAATGAGCACTGGGACAGCCCTTACTCTGAGGCTAAACCAGTGGTTCTCAAACTTTTTCGGTCATTCCCCACTTTGGACGAGGGGGAATTTTCAAGCCCCACCTGCCCCCATTGCCCCAACACAATGCTAAAGAAATACGCAACAATCTTAAATGTTCCAATTTATTGAAGTAACAAGTAGTATCAGTATAGTAACAAGTTGTATCTAAATACAAACTATCTACATCAAATAACAGCAAGTTCAAAAATAAAGAAAATAAAAGTGCAGCTGTGTCAAAATATGTATCAAGCTCAAAAATAGGAAAAAAATAAAAGTGCCACTTTGCAATCTGTTAATTAAAGAAAAGAAGTGAAATCCATCTGGCAAGACAGGTCTATTTATCCCTGCATTAGTGGCTGCAATGAGCCTGTTTTGC
>NC_048408.1:228274-232361 GCF_013103735.1 Etheostoma cragini
AGAAGTGAAATCCATCTGGCAAGACAGGTCTATTTATCCCTGCATTAGTGGCTGCAATGAGCCTGTTTTGCATTGCACGATTTCTCAAAGCGGGGTTGCAGGCTTGATACTGCACCTCTCAAGTCATGCTCAATGTTCAGCTAAGATCTCTACTTTGTTTTCAGTGAAGCAACAGCTGAAAAGCCCATCTCACAGAGATATGATGTGGCAAAGGGAAGAAGAATGCACACAGCTCTCTGCCCGATGAGTGAATGCTCCCTCTCCACCAAACCAGAATTCACTAAGAGTCGGAGCATTAAACCTGAGCCTCAGGGTGGAGTCAGATGTCATGTCAATGAACTGGTCCTCCTCAGCAGACCTAAAATCAGCAGGTGCTGCAGACAGACTAGAAGTAAATAGGCTTACTTTATTTTTCATTGCCTAATAAACACAAAGAAATCAGTTTGCTCCGTCAGGCAGTCAATCGTGTCTGCGGATCTGTTCCGTTAACGTTTAGGGTTTCTTCAGCTTCAGGTTGGTTTTTAACTTCGGTTTGTAGTCCTCACATAGTACCAGTAGATTTCTGGTGAACGTGGGTTTCAGACATGCTGCTCGGTTAAATGCAACTCCCCTTGCGTCTCTGCCATCAGAGATTAGCTCGATGCTGTCATGTAAATAGTTTTCAAATCAGCAATAAATATAACAATTTCTAATCAACCCATATCAATTGCATGCTTAAATAACATACCGGTTAAAGCCCCGTACATTTCAAGAGAACCCGACCCACTTCCTGGTTAAATCTGACAACTTCCGGTTTAGGCCCCACCCAGTCCGAGTACGGATACAGATAATTCATGTGGTAAACAGATACAGATATAGATACAGATAATGCTGTACTCGCTCATCCCTAATAATATGAGTATAATATTCAATAAAATGTCAAAATACCAACCTGCTGCATTGAAGGGATCCATAACCCAGGCATAATGCGCACTGTTGTTTGGGAAGTATTTTTGAAACAATCCTCTCAGGGAAGAGAGGTGCTGCTTAATACAATGTGATGGCTCCAGATTCAGTGGTTTCAGCAACTTCACTCAGGTTCTCAAGGAAATCTATGTTTGGCTGATCGTGGCGCCTGCCCCATACCTCAAGCTTCGGATGAATGCTGTGATCTTGTCTGCCAGGTGAGGTAGATGCTTGTCTTTGCCTTGAAGCTGAAGATTTAATTCATTCAGCTTGCCAAACACATTGCTGAGGTAGGCCAGTTTAAACAGAAATTGTTCATCACTGAACTTGCTTGCAGACTCATACATGCTCTCCTCCAAGAACATCCGAATCTCTGCCCTGAGCTCAAAGATGCGCGACAGCACTTTGCCCCGGGAGAGCCACCGTGCTTCACTGTGAAACAGCACAGATGTGTGGACAGATGGGTCTGATGTGCCGACACCAGGGCACATGAAGGTTGCCATCTTCCTTTTTATGTCCTTGGTGTGGACGTTTTTGGTCTGAAAGAAGAACAGAGCAAGACAAAATGATGTGTATAGCGGACTTCCTATAAAACACAGCAACGCAGAATGATGACTGAGGAAAACTACATGTGCACACAGCAGTCCTCAGGTCAGTGAAGTTGGGCCCCCCCGGCAAGCCCATCTCCCATCTCCCATCTCCCCCAAAGCCGTCTTCATGTAACGGACCATGTTTTTGACAGGGCCCTTGCCTGCTGTGAAGAACACAAGGTTGTTGGGTAGATTATGTTGTTCCCGGATGGCCAGCCACCTCCCCATCCAGGAGAATTCCCTGATATTGAAAGATATCTGTGCAGATGATTTTCACATAAAATGAAGTGAGTACAACTGCAAATGTGTCTAGACAGACTTACACAAATCACCACCCCGTCATCCGACAAGGTTTCCCTGGATACCATCCTCTCCATTTTACTTCTTTTCACCTCCATTTGGTGGGTGACTACCTGCCTCCCCATAAAATTTGAGGCTATATATTATGGTCCTGACCACCCACATATTCTGTGCATGGGTCAGCCTCTCGTTTGGCGGGGGGTTTGTCTTAGGTACCTCACAAGCTGGTACACATTCCTGAAGTAGAAATTAGCTGTTTTGATGGTTTTTCTTTCCCTCAGGATGTGTTCTGCCCATCTGTTGAAACACATGTTGGGATTCAGTTGCAGTTCACATCAGGCTAGTTTCATGCTCATATCTCTGCGCTTTAGTTCTTGCAGCCACTGCTCCGGTGTTCCCCCGTCAGTGTGGGCGCAAAAGGTCTCCCTCTTTTGGCGACTGTGGCGGTAGTCCGTTGTCGTTGGCTGGCCACAGCGTCTACAGTTAAAACTTGAGACCTTTTTTACCGGCTTGAGAAGACGTCCTTCTTCCAAGGCGCGCCGCTGCTGCTCTTCCTGCACCCTCTGCCCCCATGCAGTAGAGCGGGGGACAACTCTGGCAGCGATGGCTGGAGCAGTGGCTGCGGTGGTGCTGGTGGAGGGAGTAGGTGTGCCATTGGTTGACGGGTGGTGTCCATATGGGTGCAGAGGATGAGAAGTTGGCACTTTGGTGGCCAGCAATGATGTCATACAGCCCAGGGGTTGCAGCCTGACCAGAGGCATCTGTGGGCAGGCTGTGCTGGAGGGGCTGGTCTGGCTGTTGGGGCTCCTGCAGCAGAGTCCATGGGGCAGGCAGGGGCCATCGATGGCAATGGTGTCCCTTATCATAGCCATGCTCCGCTGATTGCGCCTTACAAAAAATAAAAAGACAATACATTATTAACCATGATAAAGATATAAAGCACGGCAACAAACACATCAATCCTGTGAACCAAAGGAAATATTGACTTACCACATCGACAGGCTCCGCTGATTGACATCAAACAGCTGGATCCGGATCCACGCCATGAGGGTGGGACAGTTGACCACATTGTCCTGCATCTTGTTGTAGTCCCTCGAGACGGCAGCCCAGCGGTTGATGCGGACCCTGGCAATGGTCTTGCCCTCGTGGTGTCTCCGGCACAGCTCCAGCATGATGGCTTCCACAAGCCTGCTGATCTGGGGAGACTGTGCCGCTCCCGCCCCCTGACCCAGGACGACACTGGAGAGGGAGTGTGCTAGTGACTGACTCGAGCAGGCTCTAAAAAAACTGAAATGGTTAATGCAGCAACTGATAACCGCTTCACACTGTCCACTCCTGGCGGGTGAGCATGACGGTTGCTGGTCTTAAATCCGCCCTTGACCAGCTTGTCCGGGTGACGGGGGGGGGCAGTGATGCTCTCTGTGGACTGACGCTGGGTAACGAAGGCGTGGTGACACAGCTCTGCGTGGGCCAGGGCCACCATGTGATGGTAACCGGGTTGACCGTCTGGCGTCCTGAAAGAACGCAAATGTTTTTGTTTGTCAAGTGCATACACACATGCATATTCATACACTTACAACAAGCAGTGAAATTAATTCCTGACTCCACTCCAACTGTCCCATCACATATCAACCTTGGTGCAGCTGCAAGCAGTTTGACTTTCAGGAGGTCCGAGGAGGAGGCACCTGGTGGCAAAGAACATCAAGAGAGCAACATGCAGTGATGAATGTACAGTGGTGTGAAAAAGTGTTTGCCCCTTTCCTCATTTCCTGTTCCTTTGCATGTTTGTCACACTTAAGTGTTTCGGAACATCAAACCAATTTAAACAACAGTCAAGGACAACACAAGTAAATACAAAATGCAATTTGTAAATGAAGGTGTTTATTATTAAAGGTGAAAAAAAATCCTAACCATCATGGCCCTGTGTGAAAAAGTGATTGCCCCCCTTGTTAAAACATACCATAACTGTGGTTGTCCACAACCAGGCCTGATTATTGCCACACCTGTTCACAATCAAGGCATCACTTAAATAGGAGCTGCTTGACACAGTAAGGTCCACCAGAAGATCCTTAAAAGCTACACATGCCGAGACCCAAAGAAATTCAGGAACAATTGAGAAAGAAAGTAATTGAGATCTATGAGTCTGGAAAGGTTTATAAAGCCATTTCCAAAGATTTGGGAATCCAGAGAACCACAGTGAGAGCCATTATCCACAAATGGCGAAGACATGGAACAGTGGTGAACCTTCCCAG
>NC_048408.1:232461-234426 GCF_013103735.1 Etheostoma cragini
CCACGGCTGCTGGAGGTTGCAGGGGCCGGTCCAGTTCCTGTGAGGCCTCCAGCAGCTCGTTGTCGGTGGGCTCGTCCACGGCAGAGACACCAGCTCCCTTCTGTGCTGCTGATGAAGGGGGAGGAGGTGGATGCGGCAGGAGCGAGAGAGGGGCCTGTACGTCTGAGGCTTTAAGAGAAATAAAATGTTTCAGTAACATACAAAAATTGTTGTGTTAATATTAAAATGTATAGACAGTACATTGCTTATTGATATTGTTATTATTATTATGCATATATATATATATAAAGAACTTCATGCCCACATTCAGCCAAGCTGCATACAAAAAGTACTTCTAAAGGTGAGTAAGCGGGGATGAGACAAACTGGTTCTAACAGATTACGAAGGTTGAGTGAGGCAGACAGCAGTTAGATTACACAGGTAAAAAAAGGATGAAGAAGAAAATGTTACTCTACACATACAATGATTAGGGATGTTATGACAAGTGACTGGCCAGCTGCACGTCTGTTAGTGAATTGAAACGTCACCAGCACACCAACCTTTGTTTGATTTAACACAAACTTACCTGTCGTTTCTTCTCCTCCTCTGATTATGGAAACAGTTATAAGCATAATAAATACAACGGTTAACAATTAATTCAAGCTTCATCTACATAAACAATGTGCCACATTGTAAAATATGACTTACACTTCTCCAAGTCAACTACCGCCTCGACCAGCTCTTCATCCGAGGGCTCCCCGGTGGAAGCGGAGGGAAGAGCTGGTCTAAAGGGCCGGAAGGAAGAGGCTGTAACCACACAGAGAACAGAACATTATAAAGTGATCTCAGGGAATACAACAGTATAAACGCTTAACTCTGTATTTAATTCAAGCTGGACTTGCCTGGAAATGCAGGCTTGGGGACCAACTTTTTCAGTTTGGCCTGCATTTCCACCGCAGACAGAGAACGCCGCCCGGAGACAAAGGCCGCAAGCATGGGTCCAAGAGGTCTATAACACAAACACACACCAACATCTATAATGAGACAACATTACAACCACACCCAGGTACATCATACAGACAGCTTTACAGTGAAACACTTACTGTGAGACACTCTTGGCTCTCTGGCTTGCGGCCGAGACAGAGGCTTGGCTGCCGCCGCTGCTGCTGCTGCTGCTGCTGCTGCTGCTGGTGCTGCTGGTGGTGGAGGATGCAGCAGCAGCGCTGGCTCTCTGCTCTCTGTCTCTCTTCCGGACATAGTGGACGGCGTTCTCCATCTGCGTGCCGGGAGCTGGCGCCTTCCTCCGGAGGTAGTTGACAAAGCTGTATAAAAATAAATCCGAAATAATAAAAAGACTATTTGTCATATGAAATCTTCACTCACAAGTGCTCAGTACACCAGCTATACAAACATATATAAAATTTACCGGATCTTTTTGGAGTCCTCAGACTCATACAGGCTCTGCAGGGTCTCAAATTTGAAGTCCCCGAAGCCAACAAGTGCCTGTCCCTCCTGCCCGGGCTGGAGGGACTTCACCCGCGCCTCCTCGAACGCCTGGTGGAACCTGACTGCCTCCACAAAGTCAGGGGACGCCGAGGAGTAGCGGGTGAAGGCATCCTGCATGTTCACAAAGGGATAAAGGTTAAAATGTCATCAGATCATCACTCTTTCAATTGTTTTGTGTAAGTCAGACTACAGCACTCCACCTTGTTGGCCATCAGCGGGGACTGAGACCCTGTCCTCTCTCGCTCCTTCTTGTGGGAGGCCACAAGATTGACGCTGTAGCCCACGTCATTCTCCAGCAGCCAGTGGAAGGTCTTCCCCTGGTATTTGCCAAACTGGACCTTCCACCGGCTCAGGATGAGGGTGGCATTGGTGGTGTCGCCACCCTCGGAGTTGACGTGGGCCCAGGCCTCCGCATCCACCTCCTGTGGCTGCTTGGCCCTGTAGGGGGCCTGGCTGCCAGGGGGCCGGGGGGCAAGGGCT
>NC_048408.1:234526-235759 GCF_013103735.1 Etheostoma cragini
GTCCTGTGACCTTAGGGTGGTGGCACAGCTGAGGTCACGCACTTTGGGCAACAGTGCTTCTCGGCTGTGCAACACCCTAGGGAGGCACACTCAGATGCCTGGATGCGGAGAGCTATCGCGTACCTCGGCCTGTGCGAGCAGTTCCTGGCCTTGTGCGCGGTGAGGGGGCAGTTCTTACCACCACCCGAGATGCCCCCTCTCCCCTCCGCCGTCTGGCTGTTAACGGTGTACAGCCATGACATCCTGGCGCGGCTGGAGGAGTACAAGGCCAGGATGACGTCAACCTTCGGGTCCATCTTAAAGATGGATTCCACTAAGAAGGCAAGTGAAGTTTGTGACAATTTCATCCTTAGAGCTGCAGTTACAGCAGCGCTGTGTGTTCATGGACTCACAATAACATGTGGAATAACATGTTGAATCTCTCTCCCTAAGGTGACGAAAAAGCTCGCAGGTACCGCTGCAGACACGGCCGCCTGGGTTACCAACGTGGGTAACGAGCACGGGCAGGTCCTCATCAGTGTCCTCACCTGCTCCGAGGGCACAGAGGGCCTGTCCCCCATGGCGGCCGGGTTGATCAGGCGGTACCGACTCGCCGAGGTACCACCCCCCCAGCTGATCTACGTGGATCGCGACTGCTGCAGCCGAGTCGGCGTGTCAAAGACAGCTGCCTTGTTTCAGGTGTGAAACTGACACTGTTAACAGCATTGTTAATAATAGCTTTCTTTATCTCACATTTCACAATATAAGATATATAAGTATGAGATGAATTTAGATGATTTCTGTGTGTGTGTGTATGTTACGTTTATGAAAATTAAACCACATTTTTCTTGTTCTGCCCTTTTTGTTCTGTCACAGGAGTGGGGACAGCTCGTGGTGAGACTGGACATCTGGCACCTGATGCGGCGCTTCGCATCAGGTGTCACCACAGAGACCCACGAGCTGTACGCCCCCTTCATGAGGCAGCTGTCTCATTGCATCTTCGAGGTGGACTCGGGAGATGCCCGCCGTCTCACGGAGGCTAAGCGGTCTCAGCTGGAGGGGCAGCACGGGATGGTTGGCCTGACTGACGCCGAGGTCGTCAGGAGGATCTCCAGGGAGGAGTGGAGGCTCCACTGTCGTTGACGGACACGTGGAGCTGAGGAGTCGACACTCCTTATCCAGGACCTCCTAGAGACCTTCGGCGGACCAGCCGGGCGCAACATCCTGGACATCCCGTTGCTGGATGCTCTCCGC
>NC_048408.1:235859-239379 GCF_013103735.1 Etheostoma cragini
AACGGAACATGAATCTTCCAGATATGTATTGATATTACAGACAGAGCAGTGAAACCTAAGCCATTTTCCTCTCAAAAACACTTCTCATATGTCTTCGGAGTCACACTGTGAATAATCATAACTTATACAGTTAACAAAATACATAAATTTTTTCAAAGAAAGTCCAGAGGCTTTTTCCTTCATGACATTTACTTATGCCAATAATCAACATAATAATGACATATTTATTGATATTACATCCACAGCAATGCTACACAAGCATTTGTGTGTCTAAAACTGTTCTCCTATGTGCACAAATAAACATAAAAAAACATTATTATTATTAAACTCATTTAAAGCACATACTATTTACATTTCTTCAAAAAAGGCCCAAATATATGCCAAATCTCAAACCAGTGGGGCCATTTCCTCTTTAAAATGTTAGATATCTATCTTGTTCCGCTATAGCATCTATAGAGACTCGTGTGTCCATAGTGTGACTGGGATGTTTGACTTTAGAACTCCTAACTCTTCGTGTGACGTTGTCTCCCATATATGGGTATACTGCTTCCTTTTCTTCCATAAACACACAAAGAGGAGAGACAGAGCGGGCAGCTAGCGGCAGAAATGAGCAAAAACGCGATGAATTATGGACATACAGTGGATCAATCTTGGATGTAACGGTTTGGATTTAATGCTCAACTACCCCGAAAAAGGCTGGACGTTCCAGGCTGGATAGAAAATCACCTGTAGAGGCTAGAAAGACCCGGAAGCGACCTCCTTAACTGCTCACGTGTTACCTTTTAGCCACAATTTTTGGTGAGTCTCTAGCTTTTATGGTTTATAAATGATTAAACTATGAATCAGAGGGGCTGTTTTATTTGTGGGCGAGTCTCTCGGTCTCAGAGGGTTAAAAGGTCATTGGTGACATTAGGCAGGGCAGTCACAGTGCTGTGGTACTTTCCAAAACAAGACTGGAACTTTTCAAATATTTTGTTGTTTTCCAGTTCAGTGAGCAGCTGTTTGGACACAATTCTTTCTAGAATCTTTGCAATAAAAGGCAGTTTTGAAATTGGTCTAAAATTCTGTGGGAGGGATGGATGTAAACCAGGTTTCTTTAAAAGTGGGTTCACGCCGTTTTAAAATAATCAGGGACACAACCAGTAGATAGGGAGCTGTTGAAAATAGAGATGGGTCCCAACATGGGGCCCAACAGAATCTATTCCTTTCAGTAAAAATGTTGTAGGTGTTACATCAAGTGGGCTGGAGGACACTCTTATTTGCGATACAGTTTTTAAAAGCTCAGACAAGTCAATGGGATAAACTGGTTAAAACTCCCTTGTTACTGGTGAGGAACCTCTGAGTAAGAGCCCGCAGGGGCAATAGAGGCTCTGATTGACACCACCTTATTGATAAAACAAGTTAAAAACAATTCAGTCATTACTTCCAGGTGAGGCACAAGGAGGGGTTGGGTTTACCAGCTGGTCCACAGTCTTAATTAGAAACCTGGGATTGTGTTTATGTGTAATAATGAGTTCCGAAAAATAGTGTGTTCTCGCATCCTTAACCATGTTACTGTATCCTTCAGACTAAGGTAATGGACTTGGAGACTGGGATTTTTCCATCTGGTCAAGGTAACTTTATTATCCCCAAGGGGCAATTTGAATTACAGCCAGCAGTAACAATATCTTATCAAACCACAACAATAAACACAACCACAGTACAGCATAATTTAAATTCAATTTACAGAGTATTATTAACAATGGTAATGACCGCCGGGATGAATGACTTTTTAAGTCTGTTTGTTCTGCATCGTGGCAGACTATATCTGCGCCCAGATGGCAGCAGCATAAATTCATCCCACAAAGGATGACTAGGATCAGCCAGGATGGCTCTTGCCTTCTTCAATGATCTGGCATTATACAGGTCGTGTAGGTCATTTAAGGGGGTGCCAACAATTTTGCTGCACACCTTCACAATACCTTGCATGCGGTTTCCCTGTTTAATGGAAAGTGACCCGTGCCAGCAGATTCAAGAAAAAGTAAGAACTGATTCAATAAAACAGGAATAAAACATTTTCATAAAAACAGTGTCAACATTAAAACTGCAAAGCTTACAGAGAAAGTGCATGCGCTGATGCGCTTTTTTACACACAGCATCAACCGTGGATTCATCTGGTTGAGTCCGGATCTGCACTCTGCTTTCCTGCATTCCCTTTTTAGGGCGTGAATGTTGTCATTTATCCAGGGTTGCTTACCACCTTTAGACGTAGACCTAACCTTTAGAGGAACAGTAATATTTAGTGACAACAAGCAGATATGATTGAAGTGATCGAACAGATTATTGGTGTTGGAATCAGACAGGTGTTGGCTTTGGCTCTGAAAGAATTCGCAAAACTTTGTTCATTAAAGAAGCGAGAACACACAGAGCTTAGTGAGGCGGCATGAGTAACAGGCGAATCGCAGCTAAAAACAATACATCTGTGGTCAGTATGGTCATGTCCACTAATTCCACAGAGGAAATGCTGACACCCAGGGTAAAGATCAAGTCCAGTGTATGACCACGGTTATGTGTTTGCCTTTTGACATGTTGTGTGAAGTTAAAAGAAGTGGCCATATTTAAAAAGTTAGTTGCATTAACATTGTTGGGGTCATCAACATGAATATTAAAATCGCCACAAAGAACAATTCTGTTATGATTTAAAACCACAGTAGATAAAAATTCAGAAAGTTCTGTTAAAAATCTTCCAGGCAGTTTTGGGGGGGCGATAAATTATAACAAATATGATTGGTTGCAGCCGTCCAACTTTAAAAGTGAGAACTTCAAAGTAGTTAAATTCATCACAGCGTACTTGATGCCATTTTAAATTTTTCCTATACACGCCCACTAGCCCACCACCACGACCACTGACCCTTGGTTGACTAAAACAATCAAATTGAGGCGGACACAGTTCAGATAGCTGGCTATAGTCATTCATTTGCAACCAGGATTCAGTTAAAAACATTAACTTATATTGAAGAGAGCCATTTTAAATGAGTTTGTTCTAGGTGCTGGAGTTGGTGCAGTGGTCACATGCCAGCAGGTGGAGACAGTTGTTGAGAAAAAGATGTGTTCAGTGAGCGGTGGTGTGTCCAGGTATGCTGCATGAATGATTAGTCATTCACGTAAGTCATGTGTGAACCACACCACATGGTGTATTTGCGCAGCTAAAATTTCTGAGCCACGTTTGTTTGGGTGATGTCCGTCTGTAGTAAAAAGAGACATTCTTTGCCAGAAAATATTAAAATTATCCACATAACGCAGGCAGACTTGAGCCAGTCGTGGAGGCCAAGGAGTCTAGTGAAGCGGCCACGACCAACTGTGGGAATGTGACCAGAGATAAAAACTGACTATGAGAAAAAACACTCATTTTTCTCATAGCTATCATGTTTGAATACATTTTTTTAGAGGTCACACGTACCTTTGTACTCAGCAGGCTTGGTGTAGTCCTTAACCATAGGAAGGCCAAGCACCCGTTGGCTCTTCAGGTTAAGGACGTGCT
>NC_048408.1:239479-248428 GCF_013103735.1 Etheostoma cragini
TTTTGTTGAGTCAAGACTTGAATATTGCCCATTTTACCACTGTTCTTGATGGGTTGTTGTCCAGTAGGTTCTAGTGGGAGTGCTGGATAGATGTTGGGTGGGGTTGGATCTCCCGGTGCCGGGATTCCCCTGCTCAGGCCTGGCGCCGGCGGAGGTTTGCCTTGGCCCTTGTTGTCTGACGCAGGGGGTCTAGGCACGATTGTTCTGCCACACTATGACCCTTGCCTGGACCCCCACTGTTGGAGGTTTGGCTGGGAGAGAGGAGTTCCTTCTGGGCCTGATTGTCAGATTTTGGAGCCTCCTGTGGCAGATGGAGAAGGGAGAAAAGCCCTTTGTGGGGTAGGCACGGTTGATAATTCTGAAATCATGTTCAGTTCTGAGGCCGGTGTACCACGTATTAAACGTTTTTCCCTCTCCGAGAGGCACAAGATCGGGCTCACTGGAGGCAGTGGGTCCAAGAGGAAGTCAGTGGGGTTCACGGAGGAGTCCCTCTCACTCACACGGGCGGTTCCTCTGGATAGCATGACAAGGTTGGTCCCCAGGATCAGGGAGACTCTTGGAAGTGCTGAGGCGTCCACAAATTTGAGCACCCATCAGTCGGATAATGATGGGGAGAGAAGAGTTCCTCTAGGTCTTGCTTGTCAGGTCTTGGACCCTCCTAGGCTACTTGATGAAGGGAACTGTAACCTTCATGGGGGAAGCACGTTTGACATTGGATGAAGTCTTGCAACCTCTGTACCTTGAGTCAATCATTTGTCTCTTTCCCGTTTGCGAAAGCTCTGGTCCACTTGAGGCAGTGGGCCCAAGCGGAAGTTGATTGGGGACTCGGCGTCGCTGTCTCCCGCAATTTGTCTATTAGCTAGAAACATTATTACACACTTGTAAAGATGTTTGGAGGAAAAAGTGGTTCACAGCAGAGGAGGCAGCTGCTATTTTGGTTGAAAGACCAAATGAAGAAGTATTTTCCTCTTCTAAAAGTGAAGTTTCCGAGGATTCTGAAATGGAAAAGTATTTTCGGGATGGAAGGGACCCTGATCTTGAATTGTAAGTTCATACATAACGTATTGATTACTTTATCGGAAAGTATTTATTACATACAGTATCATTATTTGAGTAGTTATTGTGTGAAAACTGATTTCAGTCGGAGTTTGTGGGCAAGGCAGGGCAAGGCAGCTTTATTTGTATAGCAAATTTCAGCAACAGGGCCATTCAAAGTGCTTTAAACAAAATCAGTAAAAAAAAAAAGTTAAAAAAAATAAAAACAAATAAAACATGTGAATAAACAGTTAACAATAACAACATTAAGACACATTAAACACAAGAACAAAAGTTACAGTGCAGCATAAGAAATTAAATACTAAAGAAATGAACATCAACATTTAAAGAAAGGCAACATCAAAATGAAAGGTCTTCAGCCTTGATTTAAAAGAACTGAGAGTAGCAGCGGATCTGCAGGTTTCTAGGAGTTTATTCCAGATATGAGGAGCATAGAAACTGAATGCTGCTTCCCCCTGTTTGGTTCTGACTCTGGGGACAGAAAGCAGACCTGTCCCAGATGACCTGAGAGGTCTGGGTGGCTCATAGTGTAATAGCAGATCAGAAATGTATTTTGGCCCTGAACTACGGTGGCCCTGAGGTGCAAAACACAATGGCAAATCAGAAAACAACGGCAAATCAAAAAACACAACCGCAAAAGAGAAAACACAACACAAAAAGAGAAAACACAACCCAAAAAGAGAAAACACAACGGCAAATCAGAAAACACAACACAAAAAGAGAAAACACAACACAAAAGAGAAAACACAACGGCAAATCAGAAAACACAACGACATTAACCAAAACGGAAAAGGTAGGTACCCTCGGGCGACAGGATTCGTCGCTGATTGGACAAAAGAACTGGTCCGTCCTTTGAACCGGAAAGACATCACCGCCAGACTTACGCACGGAGAATTCTGTTGTGCTCCAGACAAGCGGGAGCACAGAGGCCGCTATCATGTATTGCAAACATTGTGACAAAGAGTTCAAAGAGAAGCCTAACTTCTGCAGTGAATGTGGGAAAAGGCTGCAGGAAGACGGTGGCGACGCTCACGCGCGACCTTCAAGTAAGTAAACGGCTGTAACGTTAGGCTACTTTTGGATGGTGTACTGTTAGCCTACCAGAGCAAGTTGGCCAACTGTCAGTTTCCAGACCTTACTCGACAATTCCTTTGCAGGTGTTTCATGAATCTTGCCGTTTGGAGTGAAAGATGTATTGGTGCAGGTTATAACTTAGAGTAGGCAGTGAAACTGAAGACAGATGAAGCATCTTCAGGGTTTAGTTTATTTGCAGGCCAGAAAGAAAAGATTGTGTGTGTTTTTAGATTTGTTCACTTTCTTGCTTAATTTTTTATGTGTCACCAAAACTGCACCCCTATTTTACAAAAGATAATGTGTTGTCAAAATGTGTTTCATGTATGCTGTAAAACATTAGACTACTGCTGTATGTATGTGTATGTATAATGTAACATATTTTTCCTTTGCTACCATGTAGAATCACAGACTATTCAAATCCCTACTCTAGGGACCTTTCTAGAGTACCGAAAGAGAAAAGCGGAAGAGAGGCAAAACTTTTCATGTGGGAAAATGAAATCAAAGAAAATATGTAAAGTCCAGGTAAGTTGGTTACAGAGTGAAAATGAACAACTGTTAACTAGCTGTTGACATTCCTCCATCATCTCAGTCCTCTAAAAGTAAGCCTGATAATAGGGTCATCTTTATGGTGACCAGTATATTTTGGCACAATACTAATGGGCTTCTGTGCCACGAACATATTACTCAGACAATGACACTGTCCTGTTTTCACTTTTGTACATATTTGCTAGTTTTTCTTATTATGATGAATATGTAACCGTGACATGCAAATCATTGTATTACCAATTACCTGTATCGAAAAATAATCTGCTGTTTACTGGGTTTTTGATGGGCACGTAAATTTATGTTTGCCCGCAGCGGCTCAGGACTAACCCTCCATTCTAACCTCATAATTCAGTTGTACAGTTTATTGTATAATGACAATAAAGGCCACTTCAACATAAACAGTGGGTTACTCTTTTTTCAGTGATATTTTTAGTTAATAATTGCCCATTTTGTATCCAAGTGTGACATGTAACATAGCGGTATTGATCATTTTAAGTAAACATTGATCTTTAAACATTACCCACTTACAATTTTATTTATTTATTTGGCAGATAAATATTGGTTTGATGACCACTGGGAAGGGTGGTGTCCTCAAGCCAAAGCGTGGGAAAACTATTTCCCTTTCTACACATCCTGACATCACTGCCCTAGATCTGCTTAATGAGGCAGTGAGGAAAATGAGGGACTTCAACAAAGACCTGGATGAAGGACCTTTCCTCCTTCTTTATCCAGATGGCTCTGAAGTTATTAATATCCCTGGGACACAAAGACCATTTACTCTAAAAGCATACAAGGAAGAAATTGGCAAGTCATGTCAGCGGGTCATCATTTTTATCTGCCAGAAAAAAAGACTTTGAGAAAGGTAAACTGTGTTGTTATGACCTAGTTTTGTCCAGTACAGAGATGGCTGGACTTGCTATAATGCTATATGTTGGTCATTCATCACTTAAAGAATTATACTACACATTTTTGCTTCACAGTTTTAACAAAACACTACACCTAATGTCTTTTTTTTTTTAATGCTAGATTTCTAATCATCAAGGACAAGAGTAAACAAGCATGTATGTTATAGGGTTGGCCTAATAATACCTTTTGTTTTAAATAGGTCCAGGAAGCCGATTCGGAGGAGTCTTTGCAAAATCTAATTTTGCAAAACAGCACTATGTTCCAAACAGCTGGATGCTTCCGACCTGTCGAAGCTTGTGAGAAGCATACACTTGTGGAGGAGTTTAGTTTTTCACTTATCCAACATTCAGTCAGTATTACCAATTGCCTATCACTGCAGCCACTGACACATTGTGAAACAGTGTCACCAGGTATTTCTGAAATAGCAGGATTGAGGAGCATTCTTACTGGGTTAGATTGTTCTAACTTCAGTTGCTATGTCCTCTTATTGTCCTATTCAGGGAAATGCTGAACAAAACATTTTAATGTATTGAACGATACTAGCTAATATTAGGTTCCATCACTTTTATGATCCACAAATAGGATCATGTAAGTGTGTAAATCGTGAAATACATTCTGACACTGAGTAAACTTTGTTAAAGGCAAATATTTAACTTTTACACGAGCATGTCCACTAGATTCAATTGAAAGTTCTGTCTTATGTACCTTTTAACATGGCGCAACATATTGCAGTTCCCCTGGTTTATTTCTAGCTAGTACTAATGAAACAAATCAGCTGTTTGAAACCATAAAGGTTCAGTAATTAGCAGCTCAGGTTATGCTCCATTTGACCCTCAAATACCATCCGGCTTATTTGTCTATTTTTCCTTTGTGTGCTTAGTGCTCAAATAAATGTTTGTGCTTTTTTTACCACACTTCTGTTTCTTACAATGTGAAAGCAAGATTTTTAGGAGATAACTACAAATCATGATGATCTCTCCTTTTTTGACATCACAACTAATTTCTGTACACTATGAAATGTTGTCTGTATGATTCCATATAAACAATCTACTTTACCTATACGCATGAGATTATACAATCAGAATTTATGTCAAAATATATTAAATTGTGAAAAAAAGCCACCGCTCATCTGTGGGCAAGATTCTTCTGAGAGGCGCTTGAGCTGAACATTTTTTTTACACAAAAAATACAAAAACAGCAACCGCACACTCATAATGCTGTGCAATCATTAATTTATTTCTGCAAGCTTTCAGTCTGTGACCTCCTTCAGGCATACACAACAAGTGAAAGCTTCAAGAAATAAATTGATTATTGCACAGCGTTGTGAGTATGCGGTTGCTGTTTTTGTTTTATCTCTACGTATTTTGCACACATTGCTGTTATATGTTTGGTAGTATTGTTTTCTGTCAGACCTGGTAAATCACACCTTTGTCTACAAAATAATTGTCGTTAATAGATTCAAAGACAGACTGGCTAGTCTGGAGTTTTTGGCTTCAGTCCAGAATCATCCTGGTGGGCTGGCTCCTCTCCTGTGCTATTCTGCCAAGGCCCTGACTGCTGCCGAAATAGAACGTCTGTTCATCCCAGACTTCAGCACGAAGGGAAGCAACAGGTGGCAGAGAGAGACCAAAGTTATTGGATTTTGGGCTGATTTTCTACTGGAATGTGAAGGTTTTTCATGGCTATTTTGTTAGATATACAGTCGCAGAAAACTTTAAGAGACCACTTTTACAAATGTTTCTTTAAAAGCATCTCTACATGTATGGTACTCATTTCATTAAAGTTTTTTTTTTTTAAATACCAACACAAACAAGTCATTAATGAGACACTGATTAAGTGATTGCCTGAAACACATCTGGTTTTATAGGAAGATTATAAAAACCACTGCTGGGATTAAACATTGACATCTTTCTACTAAAACTGATGTATAAACGCATAAGTTAAAGTACTCATATTGTGTTGTGTTGCTGAATAATAATAATAATAATAATAATAATAATAATAATAATAATTCTGCCGGCCGACAAGTTTTTTTTTCCTTGCAAGGAAAGGTCAGTCCTCACCTGAGCGGTGATGGTAAAGGAAAGACTGAGAATGGGGAGACCTAAACATTTATACCTGAGGAGAAGAAAAATAAATAAAATATGTTTCACATCCCTTTGTCTGCTGCAGGGGTCGGCCCCTTCCCCAGAGAGTGTTTTTTACACCATTTTGTCTGTTGCAGGTATTGGCACCGACCCCCGAGGGTGTGTTTCACATCTGGGGCATCCTGCAGGGTTTTGTGTCTAGGTGGGAAGTTAAGAGGTCTAGACATGAAAATACACAAATGGTCAACAAACAAAAGGAGATCTGATACCTTTGGGGAAAAGCATGGTGTAGGGACATCTCAAGTGATTGAAACATAGACAGATTCAAATTTACCATGACACTAGTTGTCATTTTCTGCCAATAAATGCCCTAAATTACAGTATTTTCATTAAAATTTTGGGAGAAATGTCAGTAGTTAATAGAATAAAACAGAAATGTTCATTTCACTCAAACACCTACCTTAAATAGTAAAATCAGAGAAACTCATCGTTTTCAAGTAGTCTCTTATTTTTTTCCACGACTTTACAGTATATGAATTGTATAGTGCAGTCATATTTGTAAGTTTTAGTTTCTTCAATGAAAAATAAAGCTAATGAAAAACTATGTTTTTAGATAATGCCGTGTCAAGCAATGCACTACTACAATGTTGACTTTCTCTTTTTAGATGAAGTGATAGCTGTGTCACTCCCAGATGTGCTGATGTTTGCCACTGGCTTGTCAGCACTGCCACCAGCAGGAACAACACCCCGTCCAAGTATAGGGTTTTTAAATGACCCGCCGTTTCCAATGGCAACCACATGTTCGAACACACTCAAGCTCCTACTACTTGACTCCTACAGTGTCTTTAGGAAGAATATGGAGTTTGTCATCCAAAATGCGCCAGGCTTTGGGTGTTTTTAGTTGCCAAATGGACTTTCATGCATAATCACTTTTATTAAAAGTGTTTTGAGCTGTGGCTTGAGCTGTGGCTTGATTTAGGCTGTTTTATTTATTTTTTGTCTTTTATTTTTATCAACTCTCTGGTCAGAATAATGCCTTACAAGGTCATGTCTGCTTGCCATTTGGGATGTGTCCTGTATTAAAGTAAAGTTAAAGTAAGGTAAGGTAAAACCAGTGTGAGTGCTTCTTACATTGTTCAAATCTGTGCAGTTAGCTACTTGCATAGCATTAAAATCTCAGAGTGGTGTCCTGATTTTTGTTTGTTATTGCGGTTTCCTGTTTTTTACAGCTCTACATATATTTAAAAAAAATAAAATAAAAAATCAGAACAAATGCATTTTGTAAGTAATTGTTGTTTACATGAACATTGAATCAGAAAATAAATACAACTTTAAGTGTAAAATGTCTCCATTTCACTCCCACAGTTCAAGTTGCCAAATCTGAAATTCAAAAGAAACACTTTTGGTATATTCTGTGATTTATCTCTTTAAGCAATTTGTAAATGTTGGATAACATTTATGAATGGGAAGTGTTTTTCAAAACTTAGGCATGTATAGTCCACCAGTCATTTACTGACAAGCATTAAGATGCATTAAAGCAAAATACTAAATAAGGAAAATATTGTCTTAATACGTCCATGTTAATGTGGGATACCTAAGAACGGTAGAAACGGGTTCCAATAGTCCATATCTATAGCCCAGCTATTTCCTTCAGAGTGATGTACAGTTCTGAGGCTGTCTTCCAGTCTTGTGGCTGTTGTAGTCCGTGTTGTTCCACTGCCTGTTGTAGGTATTCCTCTATGTCTGGATCACCGCTTAAATCAATCACTTGCCTTGCCTCAGGAAACACATCCAGTTCCCTGTCTTCAACAGCAAATCCACAGTCCCTTGAACCAAATCTGCAAAATTAGATGATACAATGATATAAAGGAGAAGGTTTGAAATGGTCATTGTTAGATTAGATACAGATATTTCTAAACAATGGTAGAGACAGATAGCTTCTAAATTCAACAATGGATTATACCAACATGTACAATTGTCCAAATATATCCCAGTTTAGGCTATACCACAACACCTTGCATTTTTTGTTGCGGTTGTGTTTTTTGATTTGCCGTTGTTTTCTGATTTGCACCTCAGGGTCACCGTACTAAACCATTGAGTGATTTATAAACTAGCAAAAGTACTTTGAAATCAATTCTTTGAGGCACAGGAAGCCTGTGTAAAGACTCCAGAACTGGAGTGATGTGATCCAGTTTCTTGGTCTTAGTGAGGACCCAAGCAGCAGTGTTCTGAATCAGCTGCAGCTGTCTGTTTTTTTTAGGGAGACCTGTAAAGACACCGGCTTTGTCTCAAATCAGGCACTTAACGTTAGTGCACTTCGTGCACTACGTACTGTCTTGCATAGTGCGTAAATTTCGACAGAGGAGTGTTGTCTCAAATCGCGCACTGCCATGTGCACTTACCGGAAATAACGATCACATTTCATCCCTTCTTCTTCTGTATAATTGGGAATTTCGCCAAGGGGGTGGGGGGAGCATTCCAGTCTGCTATTGTTTTTCGTGATAAATAATTCCTGCTTTGTTTTTTGATACTTTAACAAAAATAAATGTGGTTTTTATTTGCTCCGTTTCACGCCAGGACGACGACAGCGAAGCCGCCGTCATGCCCCCCCCCATTAGCTGAAAACTGTACAAACTGTATTGTAATATTCCTTCTTGATACTGCACTATTTTCAACTAATTAATTATACCTATTCTTTGCGGTCCACTCTTTTATGTATATGCTTATGTTTATGCTCTAAAGATAAGTAACGTTAATATTCATTCATTCATAACGGTCATAACTGTTCATTTTAATGCTCAGCGGTTTCATGAGGACATCCGTGTGGCCCAGAGATAAGACTGTTGTTGTGAAGCATTTCCCTTACAACTTACTTAATAGACAAACACCATTACATATTTTATATAAGTTGTATTTTTGTTCTAAATTGTCTTCATACATGACTATACAATAGTGAAAGCAGAAGGAACAGAATTGACATTGAAATAGACCCATTCCTTTATATTAATTATATTAATGTAATAATATAGCATTATATTAATATAATAATATAACACACCTGACATTTAAATAGACCCATTCCTTTATATTCATTATATTAATGTAATAATAATATAACATTATATTAATATAATAATAATATAACACACTTGACATTTAAATAGACCCGTTCCTTTATATTCATTATATGCTTGCTACAGTCATGCAACGTGTAATACAAAAGACAACAAATTTAAATACCTATAATTTTATTTAAAAAATGTGCTTGTAGTTCTGCAGG
>NC_048408.1:248622-252197 GCF_013103735.1 Etheostoma cragini
CTAGTTAGCTAAGGTTGGTTTGCTAGCACGTCAAATTACGGTACTACTAAAGGTTATAATTCGTGGTACGGAAATCAGGACCGACTGTAAAATTAACCAAATATACAAATACAGGTACATTATATGTTGTACAGTATAGCAAAAAGACTCACGTTCAACTTTGTATTGCTCCGTTGGTCTCGCTATCGCGTCTTCGGCCGCCATTATCAAAAGTTTTTCAACTCTTGTTAACTCCGCCCCTTCCGCTACGTAGCCAAGATGGCGACCGTTGAGTGTGGAAAGTGTTCATCGATCTACACTCAGTTTTTTGTTAGTTTTGAGTGCACCATCCGGGTATTTAAGCATACTTAATTTGACCGCATTTCGACAATGTGAACGCACTATGTACTCAAAAAGTTAGTATTTAGTAGAGAAGTGCGCGATTTGAGACACAGCCACCATTACAGTAGTCAAGTCTACTGAAGATGAAAGCATGGACAAGTTTTTCCAAATCCTGTTGACACATGAGTCCTTTAACCCTTGATATATTCTTAAGGTGATAAAAGGCTGACTTTGTAATTGTCTAAATGTGGCTGTTAAAATTCATGTCCGAGTCCATGACTACACCAAGATTTCTGGCTTTGTCTGTTGTTTTTAACAATGGTGTTTGAATCGTTTTGAATTTGAATGGTGAGTTTTAATCGTTCCTCTTTTGCTCCAGAAACAACAACCTCAGTTTTTCATTCATTTAATTTCCGAAAGTTGTGGCACATGGAGCCGTTAATTTGTCTTGGACTATAGTCCCCTGGCGGTAGGGTTATGTAAATGTGTGTGTTGTCCGCATAACTATGGTAATTTATTTTGTTTTTTTCCATAATCTGAGCCAGTGGAAGCATGTAGATGTTAAACAGAAAAGGCCCCAGAATGGAGCCTTGGGAAACTCCTCACGTCATATTTGTATGTTCAGATGTATAATTACCTATTAACACAAAGTAATCCCTATTTTGTAAGTAGGATTCAAACCAGTTTAGTACTGAGCCAGAAAAGGCAAACCCTTCTTTCCAATCGGTCTAGTAATATGTCATGGTCGACTGTGTCAAATGCAGCACTGACATCAAGTAATACTAAGACTGAAAATTTGCCACTATCTCTGTTAAGGTGGTTGTCATTAAAGACCTTAACGAAGCAAGGAGTGCTGCTATGTGTTTGTGTTTGTGCGCATCTGTGTGCTTGTGGTCAAGCATGTATGTGTGGGAAATTGTAGATATGATAGAATAAATTGCATCTTGAATTTTCTCTCACAGTTGCCAATTTTGCCAGCAAATGGAGACAACAAGGTCCAAAGATGAAAAAAGGGGGCAGATGGTCAATGGTCTTTCCAGGATGTCTCCATCCCACGAGCCATCAAGGACTACAATTAAAACATGGGTGGTGTTGACCTTTCTGATGCCCTGATTGGATACTACACCATCCTGCACATGACCAAGAAGTGGTACCGGTCTTTCTTGTTCCACTTCATTGAAATTGCCATAGTCAATGCTTTTATTTTGTACAAGGAGATGCCAATATCCCAGAAGACCTTTCGTGAGATCCTAGTGCTGGAGCTGAAGGCAGTTGGGTCCACCACCTCAGCCCCTCCAATGCCACGGTGAAATGTTCCTCTTGCGATGTGTGTCTGTGCTTTGTAGTGAGCAGGGACTGCTATAATGCATGGCAAACGGCAAATAATTTGTAACTTGAACTTTGTGTCACTGATATAAGTCAGATTCATTCTTTTAAATATTGAATGTAAATAGTTTGCAAGAATTAGTGTGTTTTTGTATTTTCCCCAATTTACTTTTTTTTATACCATTTACAATTATAAAGTTCGCAAGTGCACTTTGTTTGCCTTTTTTATCAAAATCCTAAGCGGAAAAGAAGAAAATGTTTTTTCTGTGGTTATGCTTCTGTAATGCTGTGCCTAAAGGTCTGACATCAAATACAAATTGATACAGTGCCTTGCGAAAGTATTCGGCCCCCTTGAACTTTTCGAGTTGCAGGTGCATTTTTTTAAATGCACCTGCTCTGTGATAGTCTCAGGGTTCTGTTGAAAGCGCAGAGAGCATCATGAAGACCAAGGAACACACCAGGCAGGTCCGTAATACTATTGTGGAGAAGTTTAAAGCCGGATTTGGATACAGAAAGATTTCCCAAGCTTTAAACATCCCAAGGAGCACTGTGAAAGCGATCATTTTGAAATGGAAGGAGTATCAGACCACTGCAAATCTACCAAGACCTGGCCGTCCCTGTAAACTTTCAGCTCAGGCAAGGAGAAGACTGATCAGAAATGCAGCCAAGAGGGCCATGATCACTCTGGATGAACTACAGAGAACTACAGCTGAGGTGGGAGAGTCTGTCCATAGGACAACAATCAGTCGTACACTGCACAAATCTGGCCTTCATGGAAGAGTGGCAAGAAGAAAGCCATTTCTCGAAGATATCCATAAAAAGTCTCGTCTTAAGTTTGCCACAAGCCACCTGGGAGACACACCAAACATGTGGACGAAGGTGCTCTGGTCAGTTGAAACCAAAATCGAACTTTTTGGCCACAATGCAAAACGATATATTTGGCGTAAAAGCAACATAGCTCATCACCCTCATTACACCATCCCCACTGTCAAACATGGTGGTGGCAGCATCAGGGTTTGGGCCTGCTTTTTTTCAGCAGGGACAGGGAAGATGGTTCAAATTGAGGGGAAGATGGATGCAGCCAAATACAGGACCATTCTGGAAGAAAACCTGTTGGAGTCTGCAAAAGACCTGAAACTTGGACGGAGATTTATCTTCCAACAAGACAATGATCCCAAACATACAGCAAAATCTATCATCATCATATATATTTACTATACAGGAAAGTTAGAAAAAGTGAGACCTAGTGAGGCGTCCTGGTCTCACGTGTGTCGGAAAAGGTGCAACAAGTGCTGGTAAGGCAGTATTTTGCATCTGAAAGTAAAATGCAATTGCCTGGCTGTTTCTAAAGTTTTCATAAGTCAGAGCCTTAAAGCGTTCAAGAGCAAAATGAATGGTTAACAAACGTATCCAGGTGTTAGAATGGCCAAGTCAAAGTCCAGACCTGAATCCAATCGAGAACCTGTGGAAAGAACTGAAAACTGCTGTTCACAAACGCTCTCCATTCAACCTCACTGAGCTCGAGCTGTTTTGCAAGGAAGAAAGGGCAAGAATTTCAGTCTCTCGATGTGCAAAACTGATAGAGACATACCCCAAGCGACTTGCAGCTGTAATCGCAGCAAAAGGTGGCTCTACAAAGTATTAACGCAAGGGGGTCGAATAATTTAGCACGCACCACTTTTCAGTTTTTTTATGTGCTAAAAAGGTTTTAAATATCCAATAGATTTCGTTCCACTTCACAATTGTGTCCCACTTGTTGGTGATTCTTCACAAAAAATAGAAATTTAATATCTTCATGTTTGAAGCCTGAAATGTGTCAAAAGGTTGAAAAGTTCAAGGGGGCTGAATACTTTCGCAAGGCACTGTAGCAATAGTGTTAGCTTTCATTAGATACCAAGATCATGTTTCTAGACCAAGGGGTTCTCAAG
>NC_048408.1:252297-255467 GCF_013103735.1 Etheostoma cragini
TTCGCAAGGCACTGTAGCAATAGTGTTAGCTTTCATTAGATACCAAGATCATGTTTCTAGACCAAGGGGTTCTCAAGTTATAACAATTTGAAAATTGGTATGCATTCCTGGTAATCAATGTCCCTTTTGGAGTCTCCAAATGGACCAAACCAAAAACGCATGGACATATCTGTAGAAAAATCATACAAAATCAATTTCTTAGTCTTTTGAAATCAAATTCGGGTTGTAGTAAGAAGAGCCATGTGGCTATTGCAATATGTTATGTGTATTCCCTTTTGAGCTACCTCCAGCTGTGTGTTTTAGTCAATTTACAGATGTATGACTTGGACAGAAATAGAACCCTCCATTCTAGACTTTCTAACTCGTTGGCAGTAAGGCCTAGAATCACCATGACACTTGCACAATAAACTAGAGAGTGTTAGCTTTCCAAGGATGTCAGGCACCTCTGTGCTTAGTTTCGGCATGTAATTTTTTCCAAATGCACAAAATTGCAGCCATTGTTCAAGAGGTTAAGAAGTGTGGGACAGTACTGATTCCGAAGACCTCAGTCTTGAGTTTGCATGCGGATGTAAACCAATGGCGACCAATCACAATTACATCTGTTGTCTTGAGGCATTTCTGCTGTCAGAGATTCATATGAGAAAATCCGGACTCAGGTCAAATGTGCTGATGGGAACACTGCACTACTGGCCATATTGGTGGGGGTTAAGCAGGGTGACTATGTCTCCCTTGCTTTTCAACCTAGCCCTGGACCCGCTGATCCAGACCCTCAAACGCGAAGGTCGAGGCTTTGTCACGTCCTGTGCCTTAGCTATTACTGCAATGGCATTTGACGATGATTTGGTCCTATTGAGTGACTCCTGGAAAGGTGTGGCTACCAACATAGTTGTCCTGGAGGCTTACTGTCAGCTGGGTTCTTAATTGAGAAGAAAGTGGGGAAGTCTCTGTCAATCAACTCTTGCGATCTGTGGGAGTTGTGTGGGGAGGCCCTCCGCTGGATCCGACCCGTTGGCCAGGTCAAGTATGTGGCGGTTGAGGTAAATCCGTGGATGGGGATTGTCTCTGTGGACCTGTCCGCAAGGATCCAGGCTTGGATCCTAGCGATTGGTGAAGCACCTTTAAACCCGAGAGAGAATGGCTGCGCTCTACCGAGGGTTCTCTTTGCGGCGGATCACTGCATGGCATCTGCAAAGACCTTGACGTGCGTTTGTTTGAGGCTGATAGGTTCAGAAACTGCTGGCTGATGGATGAGAGGTACAAGATTAAAAAGAGCGGTCAGTTTATTGCTGCCCCCCAGTTAAGGGTGAATCTGTATCCAACCCAAGAGTTTCAGGCGAGAGGGAGACAATCGCCCCTCGCTGTCATCTGTTGTTACTCTCAGGGTTCTCCTGTTCCCATATTCTTGGTATTTGCCCCATGGTCAGAGACAGTCTAATCAGAAGGCACTACAAGATATGTGATTTGCCAATTACAGAAGCAGAGCGTCTGGGATGGTTTATGAGGGAAAAGAGATAGGAGGCTCCTGGAGGCAGGATCCTAGCCCCTGACTTGGTTTTTAATCAAATCAGGAGAGGCGCTCATTATCAATGTAACTGTTTGATACAAACTTGGAGAGGAATCCCTAGAGATGGCGCAAACCGAGAAAGTAAAAATGTACCGAGCTCTTTGTCTAGTCTTAGTAAGGAGCTTACCAGAAGTAAGTTGGGCCGAGGTCTTCGGCGGCCTGTAGGAGCGCGGGGGAAATGGCCAGTAGAAAATGTGAAGCTCTTGAGAAACCTGGGCCGGACGTGAAAACGTTGCGTTAGTTGTGGTGCCCTCTTATACTCCCTCGATATCATGAGGGACTTTGATGAAGGAGCGTTGAGAAGCCCCAATTGAGAAGTTGTAGTAAATCCCACAAGCCTCTGTCATTTCAGCAAGAGGGATGGCCTGTCCCTCCCGAGTACCCCAATCCCACTCTGGCTTGGAAACCAGCGTGCTGGGACTTCCCGTCACAGAGATTTGCGTGGTCCAAATCAAATCTGGTCGAGATGGACTCCTGGATGCAGCGTTGGCTGGGTATTCCTTTAGCAGGCGCCGACCGACAGAGGAAAAAAGTGAAAGCAATTGTGGCCAAGGAGAAGTGGAAAACAAATATACGCCTGAAGTACATCCCGTACAGAGGGGATGTCTCCCCATTAAAGGCAGCCATTGAAGACAACAAAGTACAACAAGTCAGAGGTTGAGCAAAAGTGGAAGTGTGAAAATGTGAAGGCATGGACCTGGAATGGCTGGATGACTAAACAGAGAGTGCTCTCATCTCTGGGATACTGCCCGTTATTGTTCAGTTGCGGTTGTGGTGGTATAATGATGGTAGTCAATTGTTAAAATTAGAGGATGAGGAAGAAAACAGAGACAGAAAAAGGGGCAGCAAGAGGGACAGCAAGTGGATCAAGCCCTGCACCATTGGGTTTATGATGAAGGTTCTTACTATTTGCAGAGCAATACAGTTACAATTGCATTGTAGGTCTACTGTGGGTCCTTATAATGGTGCCTTCTGCTGTAAAATTATTTCTGTCAATATGGCTCAGTTTCTTTTTTTAAGTATGTGGCCTACAATTTGAAATGCATGCAGATACATGTTAAAGTAAATACATGTTGTATTTGTGCTGTATGTTTACTGTACATCTTTCTACAGATATCAGCAAGTCTAAGTGTTAGTTGATGTAGTCCACAGAGACATGAATGACAGAACAAGAGAGCTGCAACATTACATCATCATTTCTTTCCTGATTGGAATGTCGGTTTTAATTTTTCTTGCGCTGCCTCTCAGCTCATTCATCCTCATTTGAAACTACCTGATAAACTACTATTATGAGCTAAGTGTGTGTAGGCTTTCACTTGTTCTAATTGAACCGTATTTAGGTAGAATTGATTTTTACTGTAATTTCCATAACTTTTTTGGAGAATCAGTCTTTTGGTGGGTTTAGGTTGACAGTCAGAGTCCAGGTTTGATAGAACCTGTGCAAGAGGTCCAGGTGTTGTTCTAGGCCTTCTTTTGTAGGGTAAAACAGGACTACATCATCTGCATATAACAACATTTGATGTCAGCATCTCCCAAAGTGATACCAGGGGATGTACAAAGTTCAGGATTTTTTGCCAATTCATTAACAGTGAGGAAACTAAGAATT
>NC_048408.1:255567-260405 GCF_013103735.1 Etheostoma cragini
CTCCCAAAGTGATACCAGGGGATGTACAAAGTTCAGGATTTTTTGCCAATTCATTAACAGTGAGGAAACTAAGAATTTAAACACCCTGCTTTTTTTCAAGTTCTCCCACTTAGAAATCATAGAGGGGTCTGAAATTATCATCATAGGTGCATGTCCACTGTGAGAGACATAATCAACAACAACAATCCAGAAATCACAACGTATGATTTTTAAACTATTTATTTGTATGATACAGCTGCAAATATGTATTGAACACCTGTCCATCCGCTACAGAAGACCTGTTAGTCTGTCTTCAAAATGTCCACCTCCACTCCATTTATTATCCTAAATTAGATGCGCCTGTTTGAGGTTGTTAGCTGCATAAAGACATCTGTCCACCCCATATAATCCGTAAGAATCCAACTACCAAACTGGCCAAGACCAAAAAGCTGTCCAGAGAAAAATGTGTACACCTCCACAAGGCTGAAAAGGGCTACAGGGAAATTGCCAAGCAGCTTGGTGAAAAAAGGTCAACTGTTGGAGCAATCATTAGAAAATGGAAGAAGCTAAACATGACTGTCAATCTCCCTTGGACTGGGGCTCCATGCAAGATCTCACCTCGTGGGGTCTCAATGATCCTAAGAAAGGTGAGAAATCAGCCCAGAACTACACGGGAGGAGCTGGTCAATGACCTGAAAAGAGCTGGGACCACCGTTTCCAAGGTTACTGGTGGTAAAAGACGTGATGTTCTCGGCAACAGCCCAGAAACCTGACTGATCTAGAGAAGGTCTGTGTGGAAGAGTGGGCCAAAATCACTTCTGCAGTATGTGCAGACCTGGTGAAAAACTAGTGGAAACAGGAATTGTTTGACCTCTGGAATTGCAAACGAAGGCCACTGTACCAAATATTAACATTAATTTTCTCAGGTGATCAAATACCTATTTGCAGCTTTATCATACAATATATAAATGTTGAACAGAGTCAGGGACAGGCAGCACCCCCGTTACACTCCACATTATTGGGGAAAGAAATGTTTGTTGGTGGCCAATTGTAACTGAACATTGTTGTTTGTATACATAGATTTTGATGTTTTCTCTAGACAGAGAAGTTAAAATCTCTCTCTCTCTCCACCCTAAGCCCGCCATCTTTCCTCAACGCTCTCCTTTTCTCGATCCCTCCTTTAGACAAAGGATTCACTTCTTTATTGGGTTCAGTGGCATACAGTAAGGGAGGAGGAGACGAGACTAAATGTTCATCAACAACCTTTTCCTTTTCACAATGAAGACAAGATGATGACGAGACTGCACCAATGTCCAATAATGCTGACTAAGGTTAAATTAACATGCATTATTGTTGACGAAAAAATACGAGACTAAAATGTTTAGCATAAAATAAAAACTAAGATTAAGGCTGAATCTCATTTCCTTATCTTCCCCCTGCCCCTTAGTTTAGCCTGAGAGTAAGGGCTGTCCCAATGCTCATTTTGGCTAGATGGGGTAGATAGCCTTTAGTTTTAAGCAAAGTCATTATGGTTTTGGTATTTTGGTATCCTCAACAAACACTGCCTTCCTACCTAGATCTATGTTTGGGTCCTCAATTCTCTACAACATGACAGAAGGATCTGAAACAGGACAAGGGGGAAGACACAACGCGTTTCTCAATATGTGTTCTTCTATGGACTTGTGTTCTTGTGTTCTTGTGAAACGTCATGTTTGGTGGCCAAAGTACTGACCCAATACACAAGTTAGCATTTCGCCAAGAACACTTAAAGTCCCCGGATGTGATCTCGACACGCCCATTTTACCGAGGATACATCGGATGGTGACTTTTGTGAACTTGGCCGGGCCGGTATCCCAGCATTCAATTCGGGTGTAAAGCGTGTATAGTTTCCGGTACACAGATTTTCACAATTTACGTCAATTGTTAAATCAATAAATTCATTTTTAGGATGTTTTAAGGCGAGAAATCAGCTGTGTAGATTTTGAATATAGGCAGTTCAACAAAAATTGATGGTGAATTAAAAAAGCCTTCGGAGTTGGAAAGATCCACAACCCCCAGCGGGCATAGCAAGCTCGCCAGCCGGGGATGACTCTTGCGAGCCGGTGTTATGTGCCTACTGGTTTCCGAGGCTGTCCAGATGCCGTGTAAACCTCAACGGCTACCCACGTCGACAGATTCGCTACAAATTCATAAACATTTTACTGCCCTTTGCATGTCGCACCTCAATATAAAATGACTGTACTGTTAAATTGTAATTCCTGTTATACTGATAGAAACCAAAGTTGTTTTGAGTAAAAAACGTGAACGATGCGATGGTGTAGTGGATAGTGCAGAGTACTCTTATGCCGTTATTTTTTTGCCGAAGAAGGTTCGAACCCAGCGCGACACAGATCATCGTAATTTATTTTAAAACACAACTTTCCCGCTGTACAATGTTATTGTAGTGTCATGCTCAGATATTCTGTTTAGTTCAGTACATTTTATATTGAGGTGCGACATGCAAAGTCCAGTAAAATGTTTAAGAATTTGTAGCGAATCTGTCGACGTGGTTAGCCGTTGAGGTCTACACGGCATCTGGACAGCCTCGGAAACCAGTAGGTGGAAAAACCAGAAGGCACATAACACCGGTCAGTCAGTCAGCTCACAGACCCCTCTGCCCCACATTTAGACAGACCCCCTGGCCCCACATCTAGACAGACCCCTCTGGCCCATATTTAGACAAACCACTGCAGCAGCAACAATGGAAGAGGAAAGCCAGGTCCACAATTGGAAGATATTTAAAACTATTTTTACCGCTGTTGTATAATTTTCATACCTATTTTAACGTTTCTTTTCTGATTTCAATTAAAAGTGAATCCCGAAATATGTTACAAGGTTTTCTTCTTGCCGTTGTGTCGTTATTTATACATTTATTGGCCCGTGATACTTAATAGCACTTTAGATGAAAACGTAACAAAACAACGAGGCGGTGTGAAAGGTGATCGTCCATGCTTTATTATGAATACACACGTCAAAGCTAACTATAAAGTGGCAAGCGCCCTCTATGCTGGGGGTGTTGCGCAATACCAGGAAGAACGCTTTGTCTCAAAACTGTCAACAGCGTTTAGTGTGCTTCTGAACTCGCGAGTACAGTCTTCCAGGTACAGCTAGCAAGTACGGTCTCCCCAAGAACACAAGTCCGTTCTTTGCTTACTTGGTATTGAGAAACGCCTAACGATTAAATGCACCGGGTAACGAGGTAGCACAAGGCAGGTGAGACAAGGGCTGGGAAACAGGTGAACAACATCAGGCAATCACAAGGGCGGGAAAAGACAGGAAGTAGAACTAGACAAGACAGCAAAGAAAACCAGACTATCACAATAAAACAGGAAACAGAACATATATAAGACAAGACTGAAAATTACACAATCACAAAGAGACAATACATAAAACCAAGACACCAGATAAGAATAGAACATTAAACAAAGAAAAATATCGATACCACAACAGCTGTAAGCTTTCTTGAAAGTAAGGTACCCAGAATACACTCCCAACCAGAGACCCATACATTTATTTTTGGCTTATATAATTGATTTAAAAATTACGACAGTCTTGTTTTGTACTCAATAGAGTCCTGTACATATATACACTTGCAATTGTAACCACGTTCTGATCAGCCTCCAGCATTACCTAAAAAATAAAACACCTCAAGGTCTGGGATCACTACTTAAATACTTAGACTAGCAAAGTACTGGTTCGAGGGATAAAGATACGATAGATGTCAAATGCACTTACACTTAATAACTAATTAGTCTTTGGCTGTTGATGATTATTGACTTCACACAGAGAAATTAAAACACAACCACACTGTAACTCTTTAAAAAAAATTAATTATTGCAAATTTCCAACAATGAATGTAACACTTCCATTTACTAACCCAAAGTGTCAGGTAATAATAACATATGTTCTGGCCAGAAAAGAAAGAAAACTACATTTTTAAGTTTTCCTGCAGCAATAGTCCCTTCAGTCTAGTGTACAACCCAGTACCTGTTCAAGCTCAGTTAAAAAAATAAAAAGTATCTGACACGATCGTCCAATTCCACACGAGGGAAAGCCCTCCTTGATGAGATGGTAGAAATGGAATTCCAAACTCAGGCCTGAAGTTCAGAGTCCAGCCCACTGTCCACCACGCCTTCTCCTGCTATGGCCGCCAGAGAGGAAACACACCGCTCCTCCGTCACACCCAGGCTGTCCCTCTCACAGTTTGCCACACAGTCCCTCTGTACAGCTATGTTAACAGAAAAGCTTTTCAAACGGCACCAGTAAAAGAAAGAACAAAATAATTCCCTGTTCAGGATATTATTTTAGTATATCAGTAATATATCAATGATATCAGTGCATAACACTACTTTCTTTGGAGACATTGATACGTGTTTTTATATATACACCGTCACACAGGAGGACACCCAGCAGCTGATCCCCTTTATATTAAATATACCGTCCTGTATCACACAGGAGGACACCTCGCGGCTGATCCACTTTATACTATATATATATATACCATCTTTAATCACACAGGAGGACACAGGAGCTGATCCACTTAGTACTATATATACTAGGGATGAGCCGAGTACTCGGCTGAAATGAGTATCCGGTACGGATAAAGCACTTTTGCAGAGTAAAAGTATTATACAAGTAATGCGAGTCAATATCTGTACTCTGATTCAATGAAATTCTCCATTGACTATGTCTGTGTTCTGTGATAGGCTAGTCACAGTGTTAGTCACAGCGCCTCTCCCTCACACACACATTCCTTCTGTTGCTGTGTGCCGCTCCGCTCACTCGTACACAGAACACAGAGTAGTGAACAGCTCTCTCCC
>NC_048408.1:260505-268758 GCF_013103735.1 Etheostoma cragini
TGTGTTTTCTGTTTTACATGTTTCATTCCTCTAGTTAAAGAGGCAACTGGGCTCCAAGGCGTACAAACGAGAGGCGGCTTTCATGTATCACGATTAGCACTTGGCAAAGAAGTTTTATCATGGTTTGTTAAATCTTAATTTTTAATATAATCCAATGCGGTTTAGTCAACTTCAACTGACATTTCCACAGTCTGCCAGCTGTAGGTTTCTATACGCAGTGAAAAAGCATCACTTATTACTAGGGATGAGCGAGTACAGCATTATCTGTATCTGTATCTGTATCCGTTTACCACATGTATTATCTGTATCCGGATCCGTACTCGGACTGGGCGGGGCCCCAGATTTAACCAGGAAGTGGGTCGGGTTCTTTTGAAATGTGTGGGGCTTTAACCGGTATGTTATGTAAGCATGCAATTGATAATTGTTGATCAAAAATTGTTATATTTATTGCTGATTTGAAAACTATTTACATGACAGCATCAAGCTTCAGATCAATGGTGTTGTCATGGTAACAAACAAACTATATACAGAACGTTTTGCTACAATGAATACAACACATGTCGTTGCAATTATGAAGTAAAATGTAATGAACAAGAGTTTTTATACTCAATATAACTTTCTTTTTATCTTTTTATTTTTTTATGATCAGTGTGATTTCTTTTTTTTTGTTCTTTTTTATTTTTCGTTCTGTGATTATCACAGAACGCTGCACGGCCAGTTGAGGAGTTGTATTCAATCCGAGCACGGATATTGACTCATATTACTCGTATAATACTTGTACTCGGCAAAAGTGCTTTATCCGTACCGGATACTCGTTTCAGCCGGATACTCGGATCACCCCTACTTACTACCCATTTATAATCTGTTTATAATCAACGTACATTCATTTTGCCATTGCTTTGTACAGCAGAAGAACCGGCGGCTGAGCTGTTTAGAAGCAGATATCTTTCTATCACAGCGATCTCCACTTATGCTTTCAAGAAAAGTTAAGCTGAGGACTGCAGAGCCACCGAGGACACAGGCGAGGTGGAGGACTTGGACAGTGATGAGGACCAGGACGAGGAAAACCGGGACGAGGACAACGAGGAAGGCCGGGACATGGGGGACCAGGATGAGGATGACAAGTAAGATTGTGACATAGGGGACCAGGATGAAGATGACGAGGAAGACAGGGACGAGGACCAGGACGTGGAGGTCATGGAAGACCAGACCATGGGGGAGGGGTAGGAGGAGGATGAAGGAGTAGAAGAAGACGACGACGTAGTAGTGGAATAGGAGGATGAGATAGAGGAGCAAGAAATGGAGGAGGAAGAGCAGGACACGGCAGAACAGAAGAGAGACTTCTCCAAACCTCTAGCTAGAAAGCGGCCTTCTATTTCTGAAGTTGAACAGAAGAGAGGCTCATCCAATCCTCCTCTCCCTAAAAGGCCCAAAACGGGCTGAAAGTGCCTTTTCAAGACCGACAGGGTAAGGGTGCCCTTAGACTAGGGTGACCAGATGTCCCCGATTTTGGAAACCTGTCCCCGGCTGGATCTGTCCCCAGAAATGTCCCCGGTTTTCACTGTGACTGACAGACCCAAAATTGGAATGAAAGAAAGAAAATACTGACAAAACGGAGCCGATAGTCGCACACCTACACAGGCAGGCTGAAGGCAGCCAGAGCCAGCGGTGCTCAGAGTCTGGTGGTTTAGCAAACGCAATTTCGCGGACTTTTATTTTTTAACAGAAAGGTCGACCTCCTTAGAAATCCTTTCCATAAAATTGTCAGACACTTATATTAATATAATATAATATAATATTAATCTGAGTCTGTTAGCAGCAAAACGAGCACTTTTTTGAACATAAATACAAGCTGGACAATTATCCTATTAACTTACATTGCAGCTTGTTTCTGCCGACTGGAGCAATCTCGTTTAATACTGCATCAATGTCAAAGGAAAATATGTCCTCAATAGTTTTTATTGTATCTGATTCTCAAGAAGCTGTTGCAGAAACAAGCCTTGAGCAATAAAGCAAAAGCTGTCAGTAGTTCAGTAAACATTACAACATTATGAAATATTGAGGCTTTCTATCTTGAAATATTAAGACTTTCTATCTTAAAATATTAGGACTATAAGGACTTTTTATCTTGAAATATTAGGACTTTCTATCTTGAAAAATTCCCCTCTGAGGTGTAGTGGAGTGGAGTAGGAAGTAGCAGCAGGGGTGGGTCTAGGATCAGACCTTGGGGGGGCTCAGCCCCTAATGAGAACAGCTCTAGGTCTAGTGTCACCGTTTTTAAGTTTTACAAAAGTAAAAACATTACTTGATTTGGAGGTAAATTCGCTTCTGAGCTGAAAATGTCCCCGGATTTTGTCTGAGAAATCTGGTTACCTTACCTTAGATCCACACATTTTCCCACTCTCTGAAACGTTTAAGTTGAAAATTGATGCCATATACCCTATGTATTTATCTTGCAAGTGTCACCTGAAGAGGAGAAGGAGAGGCTCCTTCAGGCAGAGAACCAAAAGTGAGTTTTTTAAGTTTATTCACACGTTTTTAATTTTCCTTTCAAAATTAATGAAAACCATTGATCTTTTTCAATTACGGGGTTGAGTCTAATCATAACTCTACACATGGCTGGTATTTGCCTAATTTAGCTTTGCCTATAGGAGACTGTTGGGCAGCACTGAGGGAGATGAACAAAGACTGATCCCACTAGTTCTTGAAAGTCGGGTTGATGTGAAAACACTGAGTATAACTTCCGTTACTTCTGCCATTGCAATTCATATGATGTTGGTACCCAGCAGCCTCCTGGCTTTTGCAAACTCATTTAACTCTCCGCTGCATAGTTTTGAGCTTATCTAATAAAGTTAATACTTTTTTTCCCCTTTAAATGTACCAAAATTGCAGCATTTGCCTTTTTTAAGTTCATGGTGAAGCTGTTTTGAGCATTAATTAAATCTGTTAAACAATTGCAATAGGTGGGTTGGAGCTCAAATTGGTTCTTTACATTATAGGGTCCAACAGGTAGAAGCTGGGTCTTTCCCACTGAACCACTTATGAAGTTGTCTGTTTAATAAATAGAGGGTGTTCAAGGTGTCCAAAAATCTAGATAACTTTTATTAATGTTTGGGTTTGTTAAACTATGTTTACATTTTCTTGTTCTCTAACAATTCTTTGATTCGGAAATCGGAACATTCAAGCAGATTGAGCTACATGAACAGCAGTATATTTGAGCTCTCATTTGAAATTTCCCTTTTCTTTTTCCAGGTGCAGAAGGGCTTCATCGGTCCAGGTACAGCAAAGATGCTCACACAGCAAGCACAGAGCATATCAGTGTACAAGACAAGGGAGAGAAGGTTTGGAGGAGTCCCTCCTGTTCCACCAGTATGACACCCGCCATCCCTTGGCTTAAATAATGTGTTACCTGTTGATACTTTTAAGATCACTGCTCAGTGCATTAGTTTGAATATAATGTGTATTTCACTTAAGACAATAGGATAAACTTGAGCGCTGAGTAGTGTTGGAGCTAAATCCTGTTACATTCTCAGGGTTCATTACAATTAGTAGTCAAAATCTCAGATGTTGATATGTGAATCCATTTATTACATAGGATATATCCTGTGACAAATACAGAGTCAACCTAACACGGCTCTCCCCCAAATTTGTCTGACTCTCTGACTCTTGCATCCCTAATCTTATCCACAAAGAGAGGGGTCTTTAGACCACAGTGATGTGTGTGTGTGCCTATTCGTTATCTTGCAATTTGGAATGTGACTGGAAGTTTATGACCCTCAGATTAGGAAAAAGAGCAGCGGGCTGTACAAGTTGGACTGAAACCAGACTCAGGAAGCATCCCTAACAATCAATTCTGCTTCTAACACATTTAGGAGAGCTGGAATATAACGGAATATACCAGAACATCTTATGTTATAAAACCAAAAGTACTGCAAAACAACTTAATGCAACAAGCAACAAACTATATACTTATAACAACAAACTTAATGCATGACCACCATGTCTTCATTTATGTTGAAATAATGATTTTACTTTTTAGCTTGAATGTTTAATGCAAATCACACAATTTTTAAGCACACATTTTAAATTCCAACAGCAGGCAGGCTGACCTAACAATAAAGCGACTTGCAACCAGAACCTGGGTTTAATCTGAACATTCAAGCAGGATGAGCTACATGAATGGCAATATATCTGAGCTCTTATTTGTTTTTTATTTTTGAAGGTGCAGAAGGCCTTCATTGGACCGGGAAAAGTGAAGATGCACACACAGCATATCAGTTGACAAGATAAGGGTGATGAAGTCTGGAGGAGTCTCTCTTCTGTTCCGCTTCAGACCTAGAAGGCCTCTTTCCAGTCAGGAGGTTTGGAGGATTCTCTCTTCTGTTCCCCTCCTTCCACCAGTTTGACACGGTCGCACAAACCCGCCATCCCTCGACTGCAAGAACTGTCAGTTACTTGCTAATAATTTTAAGATCACTGCTCACTGCACTAGTTTGAGTATAGTGTGTATTTTACTTGAGACTATATTATATGCTGACCGGACATAACAGGGACTCGCACCTAAAACCTAGTCTGAACATTTTTCCAGGTGCAGAAGTACCCTTTCGCTCCGGGACAACAAAGATGCTCACGCAGCAAATCTTTTCCACCGACAGACCCTTGGCGTCCTCTTCCTCCAACAGACCTTCAGCATGTGCACTTTCCTCCAACTTTCCCTTCCCCTAAACTGCCTGGCAGCTCAGGGTAGCCCACTGTCGGCACCAGATGCAATGAATAAAGTTTAGATGCAAAGAATAATGCTGTTCTTTTCCAATAAATTGCGATTGAGTGAATAAAGTTCTTTAAATGTTTTCAGTTGTCAAATGAGCTTCTATCGTTCAAGAGTTCCACACCTGGATGTTCATTCTTTTTTTCCATTGAAATAAACATGAAGTTTGGTCTTGAGAGCACTTTGGAGCTCAGGTCAGAGGTCAGTAACCTCCTGACACTGTACTACAAAGCTGAGCTCAAAACCCAGCCCTCTGTACTCAAATCAAACCCCACCATTGAGTCTAATGTGGCCTGTCACACCAGTCTGTTGTGTCACAATTAAACATAGCTACATGTACACAACATGTACATAAGCGTTTGCATAATATGGGTCCACCCAGGGAAGTTGGGTTGATGCGAACATACTGGGTGACCCAACATCTCTGTGCGGCTCTACTGGGGCTTCCTCTGGGGGAACCTTTAAGCTATTATTGAAGGAATCCACACTGAGGACTTGGGCTCATACGGTGAGGCGCTCCCCATCTTTACAGAACAAAGTTGGCTGGTATGACCAATGTTTGTCTGCTGTCCTTGGGGCTTCCTCAGGGTGAGCCTTGAAGCTATTATTGAAGGGACCCACACTGAGTACTTGGGCTCATGTCTCCCAACTTGGCCCAATGGGAGTCAAGTTTCTTGGCACAGTGGGTCTCAACTTGATCCAATGTCGCCCAGCTCGGCACATGTATCCCATGAGGCCCAATGGGACCCAACTTGGGCCAGTGAGACCCAAGTAAGCCTAATGGGACCCAATGTGGCCCACATTAAACCAATGATGCTAAAAGAACTGGACTCAATGGGATCCAACCTGTTCCAATTGTTATCAATGGGATCCAGCTTGTTTCAATGGAGCCCAATGGGGCCCAATTTGGCAAAAAGAAGTTGGGCCTATGACCCATCTTGTTTTTGCAGTCTCTGTTTAAGACCCAGCTTTTTGTACTAAAAAAATAATCCCCACCATAGTGTTGGGCGTGCCCTAACAATATTTTTTTTGTGTCATGACCCACCCCCGTCAATGTGGTTTATGCAATCAGGTGCAGGGCCTGCCATAAGTTATACGTGGGGGAGACAAGAAATGCCTTTTACCTAAGAATTAAACAACACTAGTAAATTTTTAAGAAGGGTGGTGGTAGGGCTGCACGATTATGGCCAAAATGATAATCACAATTATTTTGATCAAAAGTTTGATCACGATTATTCTCAAGATTATTTGTTGATTTTAACCAAAACAAATTTTACTCATTATTGACGGGTCCAGCACGGGTCAAACGGTAGATACACTTGTGTGTGTGAAATGTCTGTATCGCCGCTGCGCTGCATTTTTATGAACTATGATAGTCTGGCCATGGGTCAAATCTCTGGCCCACGTCCAGCAGCTCAGTCTCAACACTCTGTTACTCTACCAACTGAAGTTAGTTGCATTCAATAACTTCTTCAGTGATCTTTGCCGTGGCCGCCGCGATAGCAGAGTTACCACGGAAACACTGGTACAGACACAGGTTTGCCCCTTATACTTAACAATATACAGCTGTGTTAATAAAAAATTAAAACTGTAGACAAAGGTCAGAAGTGTGGACCGGCGGCCGCTGTGTGGCCGGGCTGTGCGGCGAGTAAGAGGAGAGAGAGTAGAGGAGAGATCCAACACAGGCACGGCTTTGCAGACAAAATGGGTCATGTTACACAAAATTAAACCATATCCATATAAACAGCATTGCAGCGGAAACAAGGACATTAGCACCGGTGCGTCCTAGAGGAGCTAACAGCTAACAGACGCTAACTAGCACCGACTAGCACTGGTCACTGCTGTTGTCTGAAAAACAACAGACGGGACAA
Source organism: Etheostoma cragini (assembly GCF_013103735.1). NCBI lineage: Eukaryota > Metazoa > Chordata > Actinopteri > Perciformes > Percidae > Etheostoma > Etheostoma cragini. Next base: position 267,145 of record NC_048408.1, read on the forward strand.
AATGTTGCGTTTACTGGTAAACCTTGAGACCGACGGATAACCGACTGCTATCTGATGAGTTGTCCTCCTGTCCCTCTGTCCTCACTGTCTACATCTAGAAACTAAGTTGCGCGGTGGTGCAGGGAACTACTCTGACTGGCTCATGAGCAGACGGCTTCACGGAGCAGTAGATTTGCTCTGCAAAAAACCAGGTCATTTATGTGAGGGGGGAGCAGTCACCCCGTCGCCCTCCTTTCTCCGCCGTTCGAAGCGCGGTGCGCGGCTCGTCTCAAGGGGCCCGCGTCGGCGGCACTCGTGTCGTCGTGCGGGGGTTTTCTCAGGGTGGTGTCCGTCGCCGTGTGGAAGGCGGGTCGGTGGAGGGGATCGGGTATGGAGGTGGTGGCGGCGACTCTGGACGCGCGCCGGTGATGGTCTTCCCAGCTACGGTGCCCGCTGGGCCCCGTTTGCGCGGGGTCCTGTTGGGTCGCCTCGGCTGGCACCTAGCAGCTGACTTAGAACTCAGTCTTCACGTTTGCCATGCAGTGATCCGTCACCTCCCGACCCCGTGCACTCCCGTCCTGAGGGCTACCTGGTTGATCCTGCCAGTAGCATATGCTTGTCTCTTTAGATTAAATTATTGAGTACACACGGCCGGTACAGGGAAACTGCGAATGGCTCATTAAATCAGTTATGGTTCCTTTGATCGCTCTAACGTTACTTGGATATTATATATATTAATAATATATATTTTATTATATATATATATATTACATATTATTCATGTTTTCGTGGTAAAGTTTGATTAGATTATTCAGGTTTTGCTCTGTGGGTCAGGGAAGGTTCTCGCCACAATAGACAGCAGTAAATAAGTTGTTGGTTGAACAAAACTTATATTAGCCCTAATTACTGCAGCTCCTTCAGATTGTAGTCTAACAAGAACTTGTGAAAGCGTCAGCTGGAGGTTTGCCGTAGCTCTGGCTGTCAGACGCAGGGGGTCTGGGCACGATAGTTCTGCCACCCTATCACCATTGCACGGACCCCCACCCTCCTCGCCAAAGGGGTCTCCTCCTCACAGGAAGTTGAGCAGTTCGAACCCGTCAGCCTGATGGTGACGGGGAGAGGGGCGTTCCTCTGGCGCCAGATTCTCAGGCATCAGGGCCTCCCAAGGCAGACCGAGAAGGGAGCGATGCCCTTTGTGGGGCGGGCATGGCTGTCAGTTTTAAAATCAGGTTCAATCCTGAGGCCGGAGCGCCATGCGTCAGTCGTTTGTCCGTATCCCAAAGACGCAAGCTCGGACCCACCTCCAGTGGGTCCAAGGGGAAGTTGGTGGGAGCCACGGAGATGTCCCTCCCACTGACGGCTCCTCTAAATAGCACAATAGGGTTGGTCCCCAGGCTCGGGGAGACTCCTGGAAGTTAATCATTTGTCTCTTTCCCGTCAGGGAAACCTCGGGTAAACTGGAGACAGTGGGCTCAAAAGGAAGTTGGTGGGAGACTTGGCAGCGCTGTCTCCCCCAACAAAGCGGGCAGTTCCTCTGAATTCTGGGGAAGGGGCCATCCTTAGGTTTAAGTTTTGAAGTAACTTATGCTATACTTGAGTGTCTGAAGTTCTTTTAATTGTTAAATAACATTAACG